>NW_004797387.1:93556-122387 GCF_000002075.1 Aplysia californica
AGAGAGAGAGAGAGAGGGGAGGGAGGAAAGAGAGAGAAATAGATAGATAGATAGATAGATAGATAGATAGAGAGAGAGAGAGAGAGAGAGAGAGAGAGAGAGAGAGAGAGAGAGAGAAGAATAAATATTGGAGTGGTCGATTGTTTTCGTTTTTTAGCAACAGCCTGCTTTTTAAGAGATGATTCTTGCGCCTACTTTGCTTCTGGTCTGCCAGCCCAAATCTTGATTAAAAAAAACAAACATAGCAGTTTCTCCCCGTCATCTACTGTCGTATTACTACAATGAATTCGAAGAATACTAATTTTGGGAAATTTCAAATTTTAAATGTATTTTAAAAAGCAAGAAAGATATATAATCTAGATCTAGATTAGTTACAAGAATGAAACTGTTTTCTATCTCCTGTAAAATGTAGCTTTTTGAGCTTATAGTACATTTCAAAAAGTGTTTGTTCGTAGCCTATACCCTGACACTAGTGACACAGGGTGAGAAAGGCAATGATGATGCTTTTCAACAATTTTGCCGACGACATTTGAACTGTGGAAAGTAGTTCAGCACAGGGCCGGCCGACCAACAATACACAAGAGAGAGGATATTTCATGCAGGGTATACTCTGACCCTAACCTTAAGTATAACCCTAACCCTAGCCCAAGCCCTAACCCTGACTCTTGTATGGTTTGCTCAGTTGACCTTGTCACGGTAAGTACCGGCCCTCTGTGGAACTCTTCCCAAACTTTGCCTTTTTTCCTCCAGATGCTGAATTCCGGTGGTGTGTGGGTCAAGGATATGCCCAAGTTATACCGAGACACCTATGGAGAGGCACTCAACTTTGACTTTACCGTCGACTTAGCCCGCCAGTGGTCTGACTTTTTCTCTGTAGAGCAACTGTATGTATAAACTTTTGAAACCCTCTCCCCAATCCACCCCCCCTCTCTCTCTCTCTCTCTCTCTCTCTCTCTCTCTCTCTCATAGACATTTTTTACCCTGAGAATTTGTATGTAGGGGTTTTGTTTGCTGTACCCAGGTGTTGAGTGCTGACCCTGCACTTTGACTTGTCTGTTGATGCCTTTGTTTCTCCCCTCCTCCCACTTTCGGTACACTTCTGTGTTTGATGTTTCTTGCCCTGTTTCATGTCTGAGCCCTAATGGTGGAGTGAGAAAAAATGTTGTCTTCTCGTGGCTTTTACATAGAATCAAACACTATGCATGATCAAAAGTCAAGTAGTCGCTCCACTACAACAACGCTGATGCAACAAAAAGAGGTTGGAAGGTTACTGGCAAATGTACAGGTCATATAATGACATTTTGTTAAGGGATTTTTTTGTCAGTAACTTAATCATGTGTGCGTGTGTGTGTGTGTGTGTGGTGTGTGTGTGTGTGTGTTATGTTTGTTTTGTCATTTGTAAGGAAATGTATTGTGTTAGGTTGGTGGTTTTCTTACTAGGCTTTCCTTTTTCTGTTCTTTGTTGTGTTTTTTCCCACTTGCATGGTCTGTGGTGTTAAAATGTGGTGGAGCAAAGAGCATGATCTTTTCATCTGATAGTTTACCAACTGTCCTAAATTTCCTTTGTTTGTCTCCGATTCAGCAATCAATAAAAAAAATATATAAAAAAGAGGGAATCACATTACAACAAAACCAGTCTCTCTTGATGTAATTTGGGTCATTGTGAAATTGTTAGGTAATCTGATCTCATAAGATTGGAGATGCCTGACTGTGTTTTGATAAAGTTGGTAAACCACTCTTGTCACTACTGTTGTTATCATTGTCTCCGTCAATTTCTATGATTTTGCCTTTTTTGGGTAGTTCTTCGCAAGATGACTTAACTTTTTTGTGTTTTTTTAAAGTTTTGCACAGGAGCAGAGATGCACCCTATTGATTTGTTTATTTAAAGTTTTCCCACATGGTCCTGCCTCTTTCTTCCCCTACATGACTGCATAATTTATTTTGGGTTTTTTTTTAATCACACATAAAAACATGATATATTACTGACTTATATTCTGACTGTTCCACCTTCCTTGTGTTCACATTTCATTTTTGACCAATACTGGTCCAGACTCCAAATGTTGATGATTCCTGATTCTTTGCCTAAAGGGAAATGAGAAAAGTGAAGAAAAAAAAAGGAGAGAAAAGAACTTGTGGCCCAAAATTTCTTGGTGGATTGAGATGATTGTGTTGTGGTGGATGTCTGTAATCCTTTTCCTATGTATGGTTGTCGAAAAGAGTGGTGTAGAAATCTTTGAGAACTCAATGGTGTTTATGGTACAAGATTGCTGTGAATACTGTGATGGACTCCATCTATCATGTGTAATCATGTGTTTTTTGTTTGTTTCCACCCCCCCCCCCCAGACATCCGGCCGTACAAATGCAAGTACTGTGACTACTACGCCCGTACCAACAGCCAGCTCAAGGTTCACAAACTGAGGCATGAAGGTGAGTCGGTGGTGTCATGACTTGGGCAGGGAGTCACAGAATAGGATGCCTGGAGTCGTTTGTTTGATTACATATCGTTTCCTCGGAATTATAAAGTTCTATCTGCTCAGTACCTAGTTGTACTTAGTGGCTGTTATCATGTCTATGTGTTTCTTTTTTACTCAGTTTGTTGTGTGAGTTGTGTCTGTGTGTTTGTTGAGTTGATATGATCTTTCTTAAATTCTCTTCCCTCTGTAGTTTCTATCTTTTTATTTTGCCTTTTCTTTACTCTTAATGAGAGACTTCTTTCCCCCCAAACTAAAGTGTTCCGAAGATTTTTGTCTATTTGTTAGTACATTAGGATGTCATATGTACAGTGTTGGTGTTCCTTGAATGTCTATGTGTGGATGTCTTCACCTCTGTTGTCTCTGTCTGTCTACCTGTGGTACTTTTTTCCCTGCGCTAAATGACTGTAACAGTGTCGACCTGCTTCTCTTTTCTCAAACATTGATGGTCTATTGTCTGTCTGGAAAATACTTCATAGAAATAATAATATACTTTTTGTTCAATTTCCCCCCTGGATCGATAACAGCAACAATAACAAAATTTTCCCCAGGTGTCCGCGAGTTCTGCTGCCGTATCTGTAATTACAAAGGCGTGACACAGTCGGATCTGAACCGGCACATGAAGTCCCAGGTGCACGTGCTGCGCTCCCAGAACGTGTGCGAGCGCTGTGGGGAGGGGTTCGTGACCCCACGCAACCTGGAGGAGCACCAAGCTAGTCTGTGCTGCGGCAGTCCCGACAAGAACTTCCTGCACGACTCAAAAGCCAACGACGAGGATCTGGACGAGGATCATCATCACCATCTGCATCTTCATCATCATCATCATATGCTGGATGCGGAGGAACTGGAGGAGGAGGATGATGAGCAGCAGCAGCGCCGTGTGACGGCCATGGGAGAGGAGGGGAGTGCTCTAGGGCTGATCAGTGCCTCAGACGTGAAGAGAAGCGCCAGTAATGGAGCAGCAGGGGAGGTCGGTGAACCCATGGCTGTCTGATTCGCTTCTTTTGTTTTCTGCCGGTTCCATGTGATCCGGAACTCTGGTTCAGTATGTTCCAGTTCAGTGTGTTCAGTTTGGTTTAATCCGGTTCAGTGGGATTCTGCTTTTTATGATCCAACTTGGTGTGATTCGGTGTGATCTGGTTTGGCGTTATCGAATATGATGTTCAAATGAGGATGGTACAATATCTCTCTGTTGTCTTGCATGCTGATACAGTTGAGACTAGGATGTTATTCCTTTTTTTTTAAAGCAGCAGAAACATTGAGGATGATCACACACGCATTCGTGGATATAATATGACAGGACACGCGAAGTTAATTTTTTTCCTAATGTTGGAAGCCGCAAAGAGTGGCTGTTGTATATGATGTGGATATGATAGACATGAAGATGTTGTTCTTTGCAGCTGGAGAAACGTGATTCCTTTTGGAGAAAATGAGAAATATTAAGATATTGATCTGATAAGATGAAATGCTGAGATATTCTGCGGATTTGACGAAGAAATGCTGGGTGTGGTGGTAACACATCAGGTAGATATGTCAGAACATCATTCCTTGTGACCGTAGGAACAGCCGAAATTGTCCCAGACAGCCATCCAGTGTCGAGGAATAAAGTACTTATAATGTCAAACATGTGGTCATTGTCTCGGACAGGTGTCCGTCAGAGCAGGTTTGATCGTACGTCAATGGTTGTATAGCTAGGTGGAGAGGAGCTCTTTCTGAGAGATGACAGTTGTGATCACTGCATGTTTGGACATGGTGGCAGGCACTTAGGACTATTAGGCACTTAGGACTATTGTCCTTGTAGCCCACCTTCTATAGATGGGGCGTACGTATGTGTGAGGTGCCGATTTTCTCGGTTAATCTGGATTTATGAAATTGTCCTGATTTTTCCTGATTTCAGACTGATCGCTGCAAAGTCTTGGTACAGGATGTTTTAGTGGAATGTCAGACAATGTGATCCGTAAATCTGGAGTCCCGATGCGTGAGTTTCCATGACGTCTGAACAGTTCAGGACTTTTTTTTTTACAGCCTGTTGGCATCTCTGTTATGTGGAGAAGAACACTCCTTTAGGTCCAACCATTGTGGCTGGACGAACGACAAAACAAAAGTTTTGTTGGGCAGCAAGATGGAGAAGACATAATAACACAAAACACAAAAGTGTTCAAGACTGTGGTAATAAGTGGTGGAATTGGCAAGTTTATGGCGGGACAAGGCGGGATGTGAGGTGGCCTTGACCCTGAGCTAGATGTCAGTGCCACGGCTGTGTGGTGACATCATGTGGAGTGTAGATTTCACACGGACAACGGGTGACCTTGACACTTTGTCTCGGTTAGCATCTTGTATGCTTTGCACTGGCTCAAAAAAAGATGTATATCGTATAATATATTGTATTATATTTTGTTCCATTCCTGATGACTGAAGTGATTTTTTTTTCCCCGTGGACCAAGCCTTGCTCACACAAATGTAGTGGGACAGAGTCCTGGGTTTTGTGTTCATCGTTCACTACTCACACTCACAGGAAGTGAGGTGCTTTCAGGAAATTTTCTTTACTTTTTGCAGAACCTGCACAGAATATTTTCTTCATATTGTACAATGTGTCTGTTTGATTTGATTTATTTCTGTACGTGTCATATTTTTTTCTTTTACTTTTGACGGATTAAATGTATGTGTCACAACACGAGGGAATCAGGCACTCGTCAATTTTACGTCATATGAAATTATTGGTTTTATCTGAAAGGCTGCACATTTGCCTTTCTTTTTTTTAAATGAAAAAACCCATCTATTGTCAATAAAAGTCAAGATAGGTACAATTGAAGCTGGGGGATTTCCTAGTATCACAGGTAAAATTGTCGAGAAAATTGCCTCCAAAGTTTGGTGACTTGCAAAGCTATAGTGTCCTTGGAAAGTGCCAATATTTTTGGTACCTTTGGTCAATGTTGTTGGGGTTTTTTCCAGTAAAACGCATGCAGGAATGTGTTTTTAAATAGGCATAAAAGGAGTCGAGCTCAAAACAAAACATTCGAAAAAGGTCGCCCAACAGACGGAAAAAGATGTCGATTTCTTCGATTTCAATTAATTTTGACGAGTACCTGATTTCATCAAGGTGCCTCACGCAGACATACTGTATTACAACATTTTGTCTTTATGTGTATGTGGATGTCTTCAGGGGACCATATAATCAACTTCTGCTTTTTCTACTTAATTGTATCCTCTTATGCGTTCCTGCGGCCATTTGGTCCGATTTGTGTTTGTTTGTTGTCAGTGGAGGGTTTTTTTCACCACTGTTTCTCTCTTCTTCACATTCCTCATGATTAGGCCATTATATTGCAGATAGTGTTGGATAAAATGTATTTCTCTTGTACAAATTGTATGTGTGTGCGTACGTGTGTATGTGTGTGTGCGTACGTGTGTGTGTGTGTGCGTGTGTTTATAAGGCATTCCACATCAGTCAAAGGTTTCTGTGGATCAACAAGATTACTGGTCCATGAAAGTGTTTTGTTTGGGGGGGGGAGTTGTATACACATGTATGCATGCTCTTCGTGTATTTTTTGTGCTTGTGAGTGTTAGTGATTTTTTAAAAATTGTGTGTGTATGTATGTGTATGGTCTGATTACACAACAGAGCAGAACATAAATCTCTGTGATGGAGGAGTGCCCATGTACAGTTTAGCACAGACATAATGAAATCTGGTGGACACGGAAATCTTCGCTCTATGTTCAGATCTATGCGTGCTTGGCTGTTATGTGTATTAAAACTCTGCATTGTACAGACTCTCAGATGGAAAATAGAACAGTCAGACGGATGGACGGAACAGACATGTGGCTTAGATATTTAGTGTTTAATCATATACACATGTAATGGCAGTCTGTGTTGGAGAGTGTTCTGTATTGTAATGAAATTGTATGTTTTATTCATTTATCTAGATTTTTGTGAAGCCAACTGTTACTCATAAACTCCCTCTTCATCTCATCAGACACTTGAGATTGAAATTAACACAAAGCTCTTTCTTCTTAACCATGCCTGTAGTGTAGACAATTTTTTTTTTTTACTTTGGTGTAGTATTAACAAGAAAGAAACACATGAGATTTATCTGAATCTGATGGCCAAGTCGTAGTCTTAACTAGATGAGCAGAAAAATTAATTATTCAAATTGTCGTGTTCAACACCTTTCAACAACATTTTCAGACATTTTGAAACCAGATCATGTTGGTGTGAATGGTTTGTGAAGGGAGGTACCGGTAACTTTTTAGCAACAATACACTTATTATTGTTGACAAAGCTGTTCTTTGAGACGGTGCATGTTGGGGTAATTGAGCCAGCAAGGAGTGATACAGCGCAATCATTGTCCACATTTGTGTTTGTACAATATATTGTATTGGTAATAGAAAAAATTATTTTATATGCTTACTTCTGCTGTGGTATTCCTAGGTTGTGAACACCAAAATCAAATTTTCTTCTATTATCTATCTATAGATGTGTACATATACTTTCATGTGTATGATATTATTTAAAATTTGTTCAACCTGCTGTTGTGTTATAAAGCAAAATGAAAATGAAATAGATGAATTATATTCAGATTGCCTGTAAACCTACTCTTGTATTATGAAGCAAAATGAAATGGTCAAATATTGGACATACCGTCACATACTGTATTCAGATTAACTATATATAACCTACTGTTGTGTTACAAAACAAAATGAAATGGTTGAATATTGGATGTATTCAGATGGCCTGTATAATTTTAGCTCTTCGGATAAGGATGCTGTCCCCAATATATAAAAGTACAACATTAACGGATCTCCATTTCCATAGAGGTGAAGTGTTTACCAGGGTGGGCATCAGTGGAGTAGATAAATATCTTTATGAAATGCTAAAGTTCCTTGATAAAAGGGATTTGCAATCATGTGAATGAAATATATATGAAGTTTCAACCCTTTAATTTTAATACTAGGACTGAAAGAAGCAGGGTCTCCCTCTCCCTTTCTGTCAGATTTGTGATTGGTCTTTCCACCAGCAACTCAGAATCAAAGCTATTCTTTATATTATATAGGGCCTCTATCATGTATTTTAAAAATTCAAATTAAATGTTATTCCTTCATTTATCTGTACAAAGTTCACTGTGGATGGGTTTTCAGTTCCACTCTGTGATGATTGCTTTTGATTTTGAGAAAGAAATTTGGAATCCCAGGTGTTAAAAGAAAGCCACTAGTTGGTCCTACTTCTTATTCTTTTCTCTTCTCCCCCCCCCCCCCCCCCCTTGTTTCTGTCTGTCTATATTGCATTCCCCCCTACAGTAAATGGCCGTCATCTTGTTACTGTGATTCTCTTTACTCAAATTCTTTCAAATGAAGGGTCCAGTCAGATCACTGCAACAGGAACAATTTATAACAAGACTGAAGTTCAAGAGGGGAGAGGCCTATCCTCAACAGAGATTGAACGTAGAACTTGGGAACGGGTCTGAATATCATGTAATACAGTCAAAATTGTCCAAGACAGCCACCCGTTGTTGAGGAGAAGAGGAGTAGTTGTCTGAGTCAGGTGGACATTGTGGACAGGGAAATACAAAGAAAAAGTTATGGGGGGGGATGGAGGAGAGTATTACAACAAAGCAAAATGAATTAGATTAATTATATTCAGATTGCCTGAAATAACCTACTGCTCAGTTACAGAGCAAAATGAAATGGGTGAATATTGGACATAGCGTCACATACTGTATTCAATTGCCTGTCTAGAGTGGGAAATGGGCGTGGGTACAGTGGGATTGTCTTGGGACAGGCGGCTGTTGGAGCGGTCTTGTTCTGGTTCTGGTGTTTGTACAATTTGTTGAGTTTTTTGGTTTGACAGCGCAGCCTGTGATGGTAGATGTGCTACTTAACAACCCAGTGTTGACCTGGTTACAGACCGGACTAGCCTTGGACTTTTTGTGTCTTTTTCTCCACTCATCCTTCTAGTTAGTGTTTGGCAGTCTGAGTACCTTGTTACTTGACTCTCTGGGACAAAGTTCTGAGGAGAAAGTTATTATTGTGGACAAAGTTCTTGAAGAGACAGTACAGTTACTGTGGACAAAGTTCTTGAAGAGACAGTACAGTTACTGTGGACAAAGTTCTTGAAGAGACAGTACAGTTACTGTGGACAAAGTTCTTGAAGAGACAGTACAGTTATTGAAGAGACAGTACAGTTACTGTGGACAAAATTCTTGAAGAGACAGTGCAGTTACTGTGGACAAAGTTATTGAAGAGACAGTACAGTTATTGTGGACTAAGTTATTGAAGAGACAGTACAGTTACTGTGGACAGAGTTCTTGAAGAGACAGTACAGTTACTGTGGACAAAGTTATTGAAGAGACAGTACAGTTATTGAAGAGACAGTACAGTTACTGTGGACAAAATTCTTGAAGAGACAGTACAGTTACTGTGGACAAAGTAACGGCTGCAATGAGGAATGTTGTTTGTTACAGTTTGTGTTGACTGTATGTGTATCAAATCGGATAAATTACAAAAGAGTTTACTATTGTGTGTGTATGTAATAGTAATAATAATAAAGTAGATAATTCTTTTATATATAGCCTACTTCTGTCTGCACACAATTCTAGGTAGGTTAGTGAGCATTCATTGAAAGAGATTTGCCCAATTCTACAGTTTGCAAAATAAAGTAGCGCATAAATAAAAATTGAATTGATGTTCCATTGACAATTTAGAAACAACTCATACACTCCATAATTTTTCCCCTATCCCTAAAAATACAGTTTTTGTTTTTCAAGTGCTGATGTGATCTACGTCAATAGACATAGATGATTTGACTTTTCTTTTGTTACATATAAAAGAATCTCGGGTTTTATTTTCATTAAGTTGGAGCTTAAAATCAATCATCCAGTTCTTGTGTGTATCATGTGTGTGTATGTGTGTGTGAGAACCGACTGACGAGTGACCTTCGTCCTTTGAGAACAAGGCAAAGCTGTCTTCTAAACTCCTCCTTTTTTTTAAAAAAGTAGTTTTAAAGTCCTCCCTCACTAAGAGTTACCTCTCACCTTGTTTTTTTTTTTTTGGGGGGGGGGGGGTTTGCTTGTTGAAGCGTAGGATTGTTTACTCTTGTTAGTGTTTACTGAGGTTGTCCTCCCTCATTATCTATCACCTGTTGAAATATATGGGTTTGTCTCCACCTTGTTCTTACTTGTTTAGCCTAATACTCAGTGCCCACTGGCACGATCAGTCTGGTTCTGTTAGGTTTGGTCGACAGGGCTAGGTAGATTGAGGGCGAAAAGCGACCATTGTGGCACAAACCAAATGAAGCTGACTCTGACCTTCAAAAACAAGGCTGGGAGTTGGGCGATCGGTTTGTGTCTGAGAAGGGATCCCCCAATGGGCACTGGGTGTCAGGTGTGGAATGTTCTTGAAACTTCTTGTGTAGCAACGAGTTCATCAAGCTGAGGTTTCTTGTGATAATCAACAGTCCAAGCATCTCTCTCCCCCCATGTAAAAATAGGGCTGAGGCCTACAATTTATCTTAGAGTTGATCTAATGTTGAAAGAGATTCTATTACTATTATAATATTATTATATTCTGATATTTTCTATCTCTTTATAGTTCGCCCTGAACATACCCACTGCTGCTGCTGCTAATGATGATCATGTTGATGATGTTTGTTTATTCTCAATTTCCCATCAGGAAATTCTCCTGTGTTTCGTGCGTATAGAGGGAGCATTATTGGTTCATTTGTCTAAGATCTAATCAACATTTACTAAATAATGACACCCCGGTTCTAACAGTATTTCCATGTGTGTATAAATATAAGCACAGATTGTATATTTGGACAAATTTCTGAGTTCATTGAGCTTTGTCTTGATGTGATATTTGCTTCAGCTGTGGTGATGAGAATGCAGAGAAGTTATGGTGGTTAATGCTTAAGTTGTATGTGTAGAGGTGTATGTTAGTTGAGTTGTACGTGTAGAAGTGTCTTATAGTGTTGTGTAGAAGTATAGAGAGGAGTGTTCAAACTTTTCCTATGAACAATTTCTTTTTTCTCCTTGGTGTAGATCCAGCTTCAGCCATAATGATTTGTTACCATTCTCTCTCTTTAATATATTGTTTGTGCTGATTGTTTTCACTTCTCCTACTGAAACTTTTAGTCTGAAAATTTGCGTCTATTTATGTATACCGTATCATGTAGAGATAGTTGGTGATAGTAAGGAAAAAAAACCTGCTTCCTGGCAACAGGCTCTTTGAAGGGGAGGAAGAAAATCAAAACAAAACCGAAATAATACCATATCTAGCATAGAGAGAAATCCTCTAGCTTGCCTTTCTAAGTGTCACCTGTCTCTATGTCGTCTCTGTTTGTCAAAAAATGTAATGTAACTCCGGGCACTGCTGGTGCAATAGTCTAACAAAAGCTCTATCAAAGTTTTCTTCTCACAATGGCGACAAATCAAAATGGCTTCATCAACTTTTTTTTTGTATCTTTTTAAGAAGTTGATACTTACCAACAGTATTGTTCATATTGACCACCATCTGTCCTGTCCAGAGACTGAAAGAGGACTCTTATATGTAGTGAAGTCCACTCAAACCGAACATGATTAATCTGAAAAGAGCGGTATACCAAAAGAAAATAAGATCCCAAATTTTTGGGGGATAATTTGCAGAGCTCCCATTTCTAACCCAAAAAGAATTTCGAGGGTTATGTCAACTAATTCTTCACAAGTACCGGCAGCCTTCAAGTAACACAAATTTTTGAGTCTTACACGCTTCAAGATAGTAAAATAGGAGAAAGAGAAACAAGAGCACTTGTGTGTTGATTGAAAACGAGAGAGAGGCATCACCAGTATATTGCTTGCCTACATTAATTATGATGAACCACATTCACATCTGTGGACCTGCACACTATGTACAGGCCTTGTGAAGCAAGGAAGTACGTCTGTCGTGTGACTTTCTGTTAGCCATGACCTATTGTCTCTGCAAAGTTGTTTAGGCCTACATACTAATACTTATAATTTCCAGAGGCCCTGCACATGAGCACAGGACGGCATGAGTGTGTTCCATTATGTCACTGGCACTGGGCTTGCTCACATCTCGACTAGCACAGAGCACAGTTGAGTGTGCTCATCTACTCTTATGACTTTTTCTAAAGCTGACAAAGCACGCTGACAATGTCGAGAAAGCAAAATGCGAACAGACTGCTTCTCAAATTGCTGTTGTTAAATTGGGTAGGTGAGAAAAATGTTCAGAAAGTGAAATTTGCTGCGAGCATGGCATTCCTAACTCAATGCTGTTGACAATCGGATCAATGATCACTGTTTATTAAGCAAACCTCTCTAAACCAAAGGAAGTCGGAGTCTCTCAGATTTCAGTTCAAACGGACTCCACTGTGTGCTCCAAGTTAGATTTCTCTACCATAAATTGTGATGATAATCAGGGGTTCGAGTTAAGACTTCTCTACCATAAATTGTGATGATAATCAGGGGTTTGAGTTAGACTTCTCTAGCATAAAATTTGATGGTAATCAGGGGATATAATGCACACAACATTGTTTCTGAATGAGCTCAAGGGCATGACCCAGATATCCTCACTTCCTGATGGCCAAAAGTTTCCACACACTCAACACTCATTAATACTGGTTCCCACAGAGCAGAGCGAGTTGTGTCAGAAACAAAATTCTCAAAATATGTGCTCTTTCTGGTGGTCATTATTTTGAAAAAGAAAGAATTAGAATTTTTTAAATTAAAAAGCTATGTCTCTTGTCTTTCTTCCTGAATGTGCATCATAAACATGTCCAATTTTTTTTTCTACTCGCCATGGCAATGATGATATTGATACAGTATAATTATAACACCTCCCTCCCCACCCCCTGTATTTCTGTATAATGAACGGATGTAAGTTCATCATAGAGATGGGAGGTTTCCCCCCCCCCCCCCCCCCATCCCTACCCACCCCATTCATGTTTGCTTTTTCCTGGTACCAATCTTGTACATAATGGCTATATTTCTGATGTTTGCGTCGTGCTGTTGTCCAGCAACATTCACGTTGGGGTTTTTTTTTCCCTCAAGGTTTTTTTTGTCTGGTACGGTTCTTGTCTGTGTTCAGGCTCAACTGTGGAGTGTGCTGCTTTGTTTTGGTCGTTTTGAATTTTGTTTGTTGTTGTTTTTTGGTTTTGCTTTGTTTTCTTCACATAATGACAGAGCAAGTCGAAGTTTGGATTTATTTTTTTTTCCGTTTGGGTTCCTGTGGCTACCTCATTTTGTCCCATGCAAGTGAAATGGGTCAGCGCAATGCATTTTGTACATGGATTTTGATTTCATTTAATCTAGAACATTTCATTTGTACTTTTCTTTGTTTTCATCTTGAATGTATCTTGATCTTTGATTTGAGAAGAAAATATTATATGAATTGTGAATTATATATATATATGTAACCACGCAAATATTATGTACTATATACTATACTATTGTAAATTTCAGTCAGTTTTTGAAAGTGTGCGGAGAAAAGTGTAAGGTAGTCCTGAAGGTGTAGTATATAGCTCAATAAATGCACTGTTGAAGAGAAGAGTGCTGATGAGTCCAAACACACTCTTAATGCATGTGAGGTTGTTTGTGAAGAGACAGACACAGAGAGCCCTAGTACTACTGGAGTAGTCACTACCTTTGATTTACAAGGTTCTGTCCGACTTTTTTGGTCGTTTTGAGTTACTAAGATCTTGAGGTCAGAAACCAAATGTTTTATCTGCTCTATCAAAACCATAAGATTATACAAAGTAGTTATTAAGATATTCAAAGAATTGCATGCGCAAAAACATGTGAAACTCACAATTCTTTACATTAAATTTCTCAAAACTAGATCAAGGTACTCAGCAGATAGAACTTTGTTAGTCCACTTTTAGTGAAAAGGCTGACACTGAGAGCCCTATTAGTCTAGAATCTCAAGAGTTGGTCATCATTAGAACAGTTTATTGTTATTACTGGTCGCTGCCTCAGAATTACAAATTCCTGTCTGACATTTTTTGGCCATTTTGAGTTACTAAGACCATGAGGTCAGAAACCAAATGTCCTGCCTCGTCTATCAAAATCGCAAGATTATTTGGATTCGTTACCAATATATTCTAAGAAATGCGTTCGTAAAAGCTTGACATGTTGTGAAACTTAACATTTTAGATATCAAATTTATCAAAACTATATGTACGGAGCAGATTGACGTTTGTAATTCCGAGGTAGTGTATTGTTAGTATTACTACTGATTTGTCAACTGATTCTCTTGGTGAGGACTCTCATCTAGAACCCCCGGAGTCTTTGGCCTTCCCGGATTTGGCCAGAATTTGTTCGCAAAACTCTACCCGGTACCAAGTTCTTGACATTTTGGCAGGTTCTGCTCAAATATGAACATTTGTGTTCTTTACACTTACAGTGAAGCAAATAAAAACAAATCTTGTCACATTTATATTATGTTAATGCTCATGATAGGATTCTGTTATTTTGTGCTTGGAGCTTCAGCTTGTTTGAGAAAATAAGAATAGAAAAACTAAAAATGGCAGTGGATGAGGCCAGTTTTTTCTGTGTGTCATTTTCGCATGGAAAACTACTTTCAGAAAGATATGAGTGAAGCATCAGGACATGTAGTTTATGCCCTTCTCCTTGATTTGACATTGGGTCAGCCTGATATCTAGTGGGTGGTTGGAGGTTGCCACTGGTTGGGCCAACTTCCCTCTGTTTCTGTGTCCTGTCTGTTTTACCTTTCTCCTGCACTAACTGACAGTTATTCGTTATTGTGTCAGTGAACTCTTTACCTAATCAAAATATGCCGGATTTCATGATGAGAGAGTTAATCTTTGAGAGGGGGAAGTTTCACCATGGTCATCGTGTGATTCACATTGTCAGAGAAGGTGACAGGACTCATGTGTGGAAATAAAGGATAATATTATATCATAGCAGTAGCTGTGCTTGTCAGTCTGCTTCACAATAGATGGAACATGTCTCCCGTTTTCTTTGATGCCTCTTAACATTTTAGTTTGTCTCCAATTTTTGTGCAGGATTAATCAATAAAATTAATAATTTCTAAAAATGCTGCTGTAGAACGTTGCTATTCATAGGATATTTACAGTAGTAGTAGTGAAGAGTTGATCTCCTCAGGGCAAATTCCTTTCCATTTGATCTAGTGACAAGTGATCTGGAGGGACGCGGTGGGTGATGGGTTTTTTTTAGTTTTAGATCCAGTCCTGAAAGACAGCAGCTTACACTGTAATTTGTTTTCTGTTTAAACGTTCCATCATTTATAAAGGGATTTTTTTTTTTCTGGCATGCCTGTCATGTTCTGTAGTCTATACATGCATGTCATTCATGAGCTCTGAAATAAATGTTATTGATAGTCCAGGAAAAATTAAGTAGCACCAGACCAGGCACTGTCGAACCTGCTCAAACGGCCACCTGTAATAGACAATCACCTGTACAGACAGCCACTAGGCCTACCCATTTCCTCCCTTGCATATTTTTTGCATTATAACACTGTGTAAGACATCCAGCTGTCTAGTAAGACAATTTTTCTCCTCGACAATGGGTGGCCGTCTGACATATTTTCGACTGTAGATCACCAGAAACTGAAATAACCAGTTCTCAATTTAGTATATAAATAACTTTAGATGAATTTTCGTGTGTTAATGTAAACATATTATGTTATATATATATATACATTTTTTTCCCAAGTCAAATTTTTTCTGTGAAGACAGTATATGGGGAGATGCAAGAGAATGGTTTGTTTTTGTTTGTGGGTTATTGATCAGAGGGAGCATTTTTACAAATGGTTCCAGTATTGTGAGGCAGATGAGACAAAGGGGCTATGTCAGCTGCTAGACAACCATACAGATTGTGTCCTCATGTTGTCCGCTGGTCAGGGCTGCTGATTGTGTTCCTAAATTTGATGTATGCTTCCCAAGAAGTTGAGATTGTTTTAGTAGAGTGCTATCAAGTCTGCTGGAGTAATACTAGTATAGATTGTGAAGCACACAAAGCTTGCTGTTGAGTGGGAATTTGCGCTCTAAAAATGCTTTCTATAATTCTAGTAGTAGTATTTGTCTTGCTAGTAGCCCTCCACGTCCCAGTATGTTACTGGAACACTTCTCTCTTTTCGTCAGAACATAGAACAGAAAATTTCTCTTCGTCAGAACATAGAACAGAAAATTTCTCTTCGTCAGAACATAGAACAGAAAATAGAACTATCATGCTGAAGTCAAAAAGTGGTACCTGGACTAGTCTTTCTGTATAACGTAGATGCTGGTACTATTACTATAGACCTTGTAAAAGGCACAAACTCTAAGGGGCGCAGAACTGTGAGCTTTTTGCTTGTACATACATATGACAAATATACTTGACCAAATCAAATCTATGAACCAGCGGTTGTTCCTTGTTCCTCCGCTGGCTATGTTGTTTGTGTACAGAGATAAGAAATCATTCCACCACTCGGACAATTCTACCTTTATGTCCTTCTAAACTACCCTCTCTTTCTTGCTTCAAACTCTTTATGAAAAACCTCAACATATTCAGTTCCAGATGGTATTATTCCTCATTTATTGTACCCGCATTTCATCATTCCATACTGTGACCTTATTAGAGAGTACTTATCAAGAGTTTTAAAATGGTTGTTCATTAAAAAAAGTTCCTTTATGTGAAGTTTTGTGGATTTTTTATTTGTATTGCGTTTTGTGTGTGTATTGCGTTAACCCATGAAAACCAAATTTGGTAACATTTCCATTAGATACTTGTAGTTGTTAAATTACTAGTACTAGTATTACCTAGTTTAATCATAGTTTTATTTTCATTGTTTCATATTTAAAAAATTTGTAGTTACTTGGAACAATTTTGCTCTCAAGGGTTGACATGATTCTATCTTGTTTCCTGTTTTGAGAGTAGGCCTACATGAACTAAATGAAATTGTTCATGCTGGCAAGTTGGCAAAATAAAGGCTGTTTTGATTGTGATGCAAAGTGCGCATTATAATTACAATGCCAAGAAGAAGACGACTCCAGAAGAGCATCCAACATGCTGGGGCTCAGGCATTAAGAAAACAAAACTGTAGTTATTCTCCTGCTGTTGGGGAGGTACATGTGTTTTACTCGAGTGCACGCAGACACTGCGACTACCACAAGGAGACCGTTGAACATCTTCTCCTTCACTGCCCAAACCTGGCAGTTCTTCGACGCAGGCTCCTACACACACCCACATACTTACAAAGCCTGCTCTACTCTGGCGTTGAACAGATGACAAGGTGGTTACTTGAGAGAGGCATTGCGCTGCCAAGAGCGAAATGCTCGCAGTTAAAGGGATTTGAAAACAACGACAACAACAACATACTCGAGTGCACATGACCAGGGTTCGAGTCTTAGCAGAGGCAGGTCTAGAAAACAATGATGGGATTCCTTAAGAACGACATCATGTTTTAGTAAGAGTTTTATGACACTTGCAACACAATAAAGTCATAATATAAATAACCAAGATTAGAGGTGTTATAAGAGAGTAACAAACTCAAAAAAAAAGGAGGACAGACAGGACCACAGATGCTCGATAGAAAAGTAGCAGCAAACCACACCAGAGCACCAAGCAACCATGGAACATCATCTGGATCAAAGAACCACTTCAAACAAACACAACACAAAGAAGTAACTTAGTAAGGGACAGGAACAAAACAAATGAAATATATGGCCTTTTCAGTCAGATGTTTTATTATGATCTTCAATTAAAAATAAAATAAAATAAATAGAAAGGGGGGAGGGCACATCAATGTCACATAAGCAGAGTTTGCTGTTCTTGTGTTACCTCTTCCGTTTGCCAGACACCACTGACCACGACCAGCAGCAAGAACTGCCCCCATCAGCGGCCAGTGTCTGTAACCCCTGCTCACCACGGGGAGGTGGAAGTAGGATTTCGAGCAGGATAGGAAGAATTTCCACAACACTGACAGCCTGGCCGACAGGAGAGTTTCCTTGTGATCCAAATTACAAACCCTACACTTTACTCTTTCCCTCAACTTATCAAACTGCCAACCCTACACTTTAGTCTTCACCTAAACTTGTCATACCACAAAACCTACACTTTGCTCTTCCATCAAATTGTTTTCTTACCACAAACCCAACATACTGCTCTTCCCCTCAACTTTTGAAAACCGTAAACCTTACTCTTCTCATCAACTTGTGAAAACCGTACACCTTACTCTTCTCATCAACTTGTCATTCTCATACCCCCCGACCAATATTTGGGCTTCAATTGACCTCCCCCCCCTCCAAAAAAAACCCCCATCCCATTCACAACTTTCTTAACCCAACTCTATCTCAAACCAACTCCCAAACATGTCTAACCTCTTGCACAGTAGAGCACAAGGAAATCTGTCCCTAACCAAACCTTTATAACTGACAATTCAGTCCTGAAAAACCCAGACCATCAATACTGACCTTTCGGTCTAAATCAATTTGTGAAGGCAAACACTTCAAGTTGGTGTAATTAGACCATTAGAATTAAGAGACTCAAATTTTCTCGCTTGGCCAGTCTTGGTGGAAATTCTTCCCTCAAATCATGGTTGTATGCAATGTTGTAGGTTTGGTATGTGCAAGTCGGAGAGTTTTGTTAGAACATACATCCAGGATAATGGATCCAGCCTCATTTTTGTCTCTCATACGTGATTTTTTTTTTGACATCAAAAACACATTCATTTAATAATGAAATTGGTACATAACAAATAATTGAAGGTAGCTTTTTTGTTTCAAAACAATCTAATAAAAAATTTTATTAAATAAATCTAAATCCCACGAGCACTTTTGGAAAGCGTCACTTTGTAGTGAACGGACAACATCTGAAATAGGTGGTCAGCGAGAGGGTCAAGATTTGACTGACCACACATCACAGACCACCTTGTGTGCTCTCCACCACCCCCGCACCACCACTGTCGCTGGCCCTCCCTCCCTCCCACTTTCAAGCTCCTTTTGAGCATGTACAGGTTACGGGAGGACCAGCGCTCAGTCCGTGGGGCGGACAAAGCCAGGGATCTGCACGGCGACACCAGTCCACACGGAGTTACCTCAGACATGATAGCGGCGCGGAACAGGAACGAAAGGAGACACAAATATCACCAAGACTATCAGGCGTGAGAACTACGAGAGTTGAGATGAGAAGGGATGGATAGTGGTTGTCCTCTAACAAAGGAGGGAAGCATTGGTCAGAAGTGCGGCAGGGCGGCAAGTTTACCGAGGTAATAACATATTCAATACATGACATGAAGACATGCAAAATCTAGCGGAAGGACCGGGGGGAGGCGGCGTTACTGGAATATATAAACTGCAGTGGGCCAAACAGAACAGGGGTAATGACTGGGCAAGAGTACAAAATGTGTTTGAGTGTTCTTGTGTGTCTGTGTTTAAGAGTTTGTGCGTGTGTTGAAGACACTTGCACTTGCAGGGAAAAAAGTCTCAAGTTTCAAGCCAAAAAAAAGTTATATACAAAAGAAAGCAGTTAGACCTACACCCTTTTACAAGAGACTCCAATACAGAAAGGTTCAACCATTGAACACAATCAGGCCTACAGCAATATATGAAAGATGCAAAATCCATAAAGATCTACGGAGTTAGGGTCAACAGAGCCAGCCTTTAGCATAGGATCACAAAAGAGACAGGAATCAAAGATTATTTTAAAGAGTTCAAACAAAAGGCGCACGCAAAGGGACAGACCACAAGGGAAATTTTTGTTTAAAAATTACTCTGGGCTATTGAAGCCTGAATGTATATCACTGCAAAAGCCTACGCCTATAGTCAGCAAGCATTTTAGAAGGGAGTGCATGTGATAAAAGGGCAGGATTGTACAAGTGAACGGTTCTCTAAATGCTATAGTGCAGAAAACACGCGCAAGTTGTTTTTAGATTTGGCAGTTAAACGAGAATGGGGTACAACAATACTGACACCATAAGGAAAGAAATCAGAGAAGAAAAAATCCGACAGAAATTATAAAAAGAGGGAATGAGTCAAGATTAGGTTGACAAAAGTACGACGAAATTTTGTGGTAGAGTATAATGTGCTGCTTGAAAATTGTATCACACGAAGACAAAAAAAAAGGTCATGCTGATGAAAAAGCACCAGTGGGGTCAAGAAAGATTAGAAATGCTTAGAGGTAGTACAGAAGCAGATATATAGAAACATACACCGGTGTTGAGTCACGGAATGAAAACATATCGGTT
This sequence comes from Aplysia californica, assembly GCF_000002075.1. Lineage (NCBI taxonomy): Eukaryota > Metazoa > Mollusca > Gastropoda > Aplysiida > Aplysiidae > Aplysia > Aplysia californica. The sequence continues at coordinate 113,214 of NW_004797387.1, forward strand.
ATGTAACTAGTGGGAGAGTAAGAGGATGCGTGACGGACAATGGAGGACTGGTGTCACTCTGCAGGGCGCCTGACCGACCCGAGCTGTCTAACTAAGCCAAACAGTCGGACAGCTCAGGCCTTTTTTTTTTTTAACTTCGACTTTTTAATATAACCATTGTGTTTATGCTCCTCACCAACTGCTCTCCACAAAACAAAATCATATTGTTCATAAAACTGAACTTTGACGCAATACTAATTACGGCTTCTCGCAAGACAAAATACATTATTATTAATTTAATAAAACTGAACTTGGACACAATACACACCAACATTTTACACTGAACACCCAAATTTGACATACCAGTACAGGGCATGGTGCTGGAACCCATCCCATCCGCACACAGGACAAAGGAAGTATTAGTCAAGGCAGGACAAAATCTGGAGTAGGGGGGAGAAGGGAAAGGAGAGTCCAGCGGCTCGCGCTTGGGTACAATCAACCGACCGATCTGCAGAACACAACAGTCATGGCCCCCATACCCGAAACATAAACAAGTTTCCCCACGAGGATATCTACACTGCTAGGTGGTGTACATTTTCAAGTCACAAAACAGATCAAGCAGAAAAACATTTTTGGGATTCATCCTGGCATTGGAAAATCTACTTCTTTATAAATGGTACGAGTTAAAAGCACTGTGTAAGAAACGAACTAGTGAACAACATTAGTTTCCTTTTTTTTGCCCCAAAAAATTACCAGTAGGCTTCATATTGACTAGTGTATTCCACTTATATATATATATATATTGCATACAGGACATTTCTTACCAAGAATTCCTTGGTCTTGTCTAGATCTTCACCGACACTTGTTGGTTTGCCACTCTTCACCTGCACTAAAAATCGCACAGACAAAATGTCCTATGCTACCTACATATAGGCTATGTGGACGAATTTACTTCAAGTAGACCAGGTTCAAAACTGACTGCAGACAATCATTTAGGCTTATGTTTCTAGGAATTTAAATTTTCAAAAACTTAAAAACTTGTGACTGTTCCAGCCTTAAATGATTACTTTGTCAATAACAAAATAAAATAGGTTGTCTGATATTTAACTTTCACCTTCACATTCACTGTGCAAAAAAACAGCATTTGTTTAGTTTTACGTTACTTAGGAAAGGGAATGAAATGATGAATTGACATGTTGATGAAATATAAATTTATATGTCAAGCCTGGTATTGTATTCTACATGAGAGCAATTAACACTTGACAGACGACAGGGATACCGTACTTGGCTTACCATACCAGGGGGACGATGTTTTAAAATAGACAAGACCACGGGTAGATTTTCAATGGCTCCTCAAGCACACAGAAGCACTTCCGGGCTTTTTGCACACAGGGCTTCTGTAACTGCATGATAGAACACCAACATTTCCCCGGCCCAAAACAACCCCCAACATAAACTACCATAATCCTCATAAACTACCATAATCCTCATACAAGCGTAGCACAATGAAAGACTTCAAGTGAAAAATCACAATATTTTGTCACTCGGACCAACTTAAAGCAGAACAAAATTGTCCCACAAAATAATTTATAAAATAAAATTAAGAAGTCAAAGTATTAAAACTTTCAGTAAAAGTATTCAAGTGGTAAAACTAGAAAGATCCATACGACTACTTCAGTATAAGTATTATCTAAAACAAGTCTTGCAAGTTACATCAAAATTACTAAACATTACCCCATCTCAAACTTCCAGGACAAAACTAGTCACAAAAAGCGACAAGTATACCAGTGCAAGTTAGGAGGAAGAACCTTCAAAGGAGCAAGGTATTACACAGGCAACATCAGGCGGCCATCATGTGGTTAAGTCTGCACCGTGTTACATTCAGTCATATGTTGGTCAATTGTTACATCCGAAAGTCTGAAATCCACAGGAGAGTTAGCCTTCCCCGACCCTCCCCAGGAAATTTCTTATGTGTATATATATATATATATATATATATATATATCTTAATGCTTTCTTCAAAGATAAATTTTACGAGAAAATTTTTCCTTTTCCAAGTCTATTACTTGTTAAATATGAATGACATTTACAATTACTTCTAGAATCACTATTTCAATATTCAGATGAATTTCTCTTTACTTTAAATGAAGAGAGAAATAACAAGGTTCAGTACTTTATTATATTTTCAATCTCTTTAAGAGGAATAAAATATATTTCATAGTTTAACTTATTTAAGAAAAATACTGATGTAAGAAGCCAAAGTAAAATGTAGAAGATCGAGATAAAATACAATTCCCAGTGATGCAAGTACAGACAGACAGCTTCATTACAAGAAACTTACATGCCACAGCGGACAGAGACTGGGCAGGCCAAACAAAGATCGCAGAGTCACGGATACCGACTGTGGCTGGGAAGGTATCAAATTCTGACCGCCGGACACTGAACACCCGCCATATCTCCAGATTCCAGGTTTGGTTTCTATGAAATTTCTGTAACTACACAATACACAAGCACATACCCTACCCAGCAAACGTAATGCCTACTGCCCATAGTTCTCAAGAAAACGTAATTCTTTACTTTGGATTTTTTTTTTACATTGACAAAAGATTAGGCACATTATTTTCCTTTACCTTCTTTTCATGTAATTTAATAGCTATTGGTCTTATAAAAATTGGGACTTTTTTAACAATTTCCTTTGTACATTCATTTTGCGTAGTTAGAATATTGTTTAAAAACATTTAGGATCAAAGTTTTGTAACAGGAAAATGATAGATGAACAAATCAACTGAAGTTAAGCTCTATCCTGAACACATTACAGTGGGCAAAGGTTCTAGATTCTAGAGACATTTCAGCTATTTTTGGGACTTTAAAAAAGTGGACATTAATACTGGCCTTACCAGACTGGATTAACAGATTTAGTTGGTCGGAGACACCGAGATATTGACACATGGAAGAGGATTACTTGTCCCCCAGTTTTTCATCTCATTACAACGTACTCGTCAACACCACTTCTTGTTTAAACAAGGACTTCTGGAACTGAACAATATAGCAAGAGCATGGCCTCGACCCCTTACCCAACAGATAAAAAAGAACCACTTTAGTGACCCATTAAAATTTTTTCAACAATAAATTATCATATGTTGAACGCTTAATTTAAGGTAAACAAAATTTTGAAGGCAAATGAAAGTAAATATTTCAAATAATCAAAGAAAGGATCATTACATTTTGCAAAACTGAAAAAAGGTTTTGAGTTTCACAAGACTTACGCAAAGATCATTTAAAGAACTTTGCACATAATCATTAACTTGAGCTCATTATTTCATTTTAAACCCAAATGTACAGCAGCTAGCATATTGCCTGCTTTACTGGTATCATTAAGTAGGCCATTAAAGGATTGGGGGGGGGAACCAAGTAAGATGATAAAGTAAAACAGAAGAACCTGTTGTGGCACACCAGGAGGTCAAGAATCTCTCAGGCCCTAGGTCACATCCTCAGTCAAACTTGTCAATACTCAAAATGTCACACCTGAAATTCTGCTGAAATCTACAGGCAAAAAATTACCCCCCCCCCCTCCCAGTCCCAGAACAAATATAACTTTCCACAACTGTTTTTCTTTTATTCAATAAGTCAATAGAATCAGCTTTTTTTACTTTTTCAATGTTATTTTTACTTATTCACCAAGAGAAAGCAATTTTACTATCTCTAGCTATAATAATATGGACAATAGGAAAATGAATTTAATTGGATAAGTTTGTAAAAAACTTAGAAAATGTCATAAAAACAAACCAATGCTTGTGGGATTCAAGAATATGGGAAGATTGAAATAGTCTATTGGTAATGTATATTTTCAAATACCATATTTATCAATATATGCCGCAGAGACAGACGTACTGGGCTTACCACACCAAGACCTTTTGGGGAACCAGACAAAACTGCGCGCAGGAGAGTAAGCGTCGCAACCGTACATCACACCATACATGAACACTGCTTTGTGCATCCCTCTTGTCTACATGATAAGAGTTTCTGTAACTACAGAATACAACACAGACATTTCCCCAGCCCAGAACACCCCCAAAGACAACAACAGGACCAGACTTAAATTTCTTATACAACCTTAGCATTGAAAGACATTTTACAGGGGCATTTCTTACATTTCTCGACATCAAACAGCATTTATTGAAGGAAAAATAAAGTTGGGATCGAGTAATAATTTTTTTTCAAATCAGAGGAAAGTAAATAACCAGCAAAGTGTTATCTTTTTATCATTTAATTATTTCAATCTCAATTTACAATAGCTCAAGTTGTTAAAAATTAACAAAATAACTATCTTCTCTAGTCATATCATCACTGTTGCTCAAGAGAATAATAAAGAGAACTGGCAGAGAACAACCTGAAACTGGGACACGCCTTGGGCCAGACCAGGACTTGGTACTTTCCCCTCTCAGTGGCTAGCAGGTTACTTTCAAAAGTCACACCAGGAAGTCTGAAATCTAGAGACAGTTTAACCTTCCCTTCCCCTCCCCTAGTTTACCTGGTAGCAAACTTACATTTAAAGGATTAGATATCTAGATTTTTTTTAAGACTAAGAAGATTCATTAAGATTAAAATTTTCAGATCTCATAAAATATTCAACTATTTTATTCTTTTCAATTGAAAGTGATATCCTAATCTTTCTGGGCGAACTAAGCCATGAGCATGAAAAGAGTTGTATATATTCTTTTAAGCAAAATAATAGCTCAGCAATTACAAATGCAGATTGAATTAGTCATTGTGAGAACTCAAAGGTTAAACTACAGATGAGACCAATCATATCATAGAGGTGTAAACTTTAAAAGATTTCTACATAGCATTTCATAGAACAGAAAATACCGATTACCAGGCTTACCATACCAAGATGATGGAGATAAGAGGTATAGGCTGATTACAGGTTTTGTGACTGTGCACCAATTGTGCTCCCTGTTCCTCCTCATGAGACATGTTCGTTTACACGTTCTTTCTCTGCAACTACACAATGCAAGGAGATTTCCCCACCCAGTCCCCTCCCAGCGCCCAACGCATCCAACAACACAAGAAATATCGCATACAATGTAAGTACAGATACAATTTTTTTCCACACGGCATACCAAGAATATCTGCTTATTTTGTTCATAGCTCATCACGATTTTAGTAACGCAAAAAAATTTTTTCCTCAAAAGTGAGAATGTAAAGAGAATGTAATAAGATTTCAACAAAATTTCTTTGTTAAAGCGATGTGAAGCATATCAACACAATAATGGTCATTTAGTGCTGAGAAATAGACAGGCAGACGGAAACAACAGAGGGAAAGTACAGTAAAAATATAATTGTTGACCAACTCAAAGAAAGCATAAATGGTGACATTAGGTATAAGAAAGTGAAACAGTCCTTGCAAAGATCATTTTCAGCATAATTTCAGGAAGTTATTAAAAATAAATAAACCAAGGGACAAATTATTTTTTTTATCGCATATGCAATTCCACAAAAATACAACAATAAGAAAATAAGTGTACCACAGTGTGGAGAAAAAGAAACCGCTGGGCAACTTTTCACCCAAAGAGATGTTCGCGACTTTAGAGCGCCAGACACTCGCATTACACACGCACGTCACACCTGAAAGTAAGAAATCCAGAGGCAAATAATCCTCCCCCACCAGACCAACCCTCCCCTCCAACTGAGGCACCACCCATAACCCAGTCCAAATCACAAGGCAAAAAGCAATAAAGAAATGCATACACAAAGATCTGAACCAGTCTAACTTTTGTAGATAAACAGACGGGGAGCATCAGCTCAAATCTATTCAATTTTATGATTTTTAAGATGAAAAATCTAATATATTATTTCCTTTAATACCAAATATTTAATTCAAAGAAGATTTCATCTCAACTCTAGCAAATACTTTCATTATGACCAGACACTAGAAAATATTAGTATAATGTTTTCCAAACAATTTTCTCTAGAAAGAATATCATTAAGTGAAATTCAATCCTTACTGAACATTCATGAAAACTAATTCTTATTCAACATAACCAAAGGGTAAAAAAATGCATAACAAGATAAGTCATTACTGACCGCTTTCATATTTCTCAGTAAAAGCAAAAATAGATCTCACACACCATCATCACCCACGGAGTTGGCACCGATCTCCCAACACAACGCAAAGGACAGCTGGCACTGAAAACATCATTCAAAGCAAAAGGTCCGCAGACCCTCAACCCTTATCTTACAAGGAAACGCTACATACTATTAAATCATTCAATATAAGATTTTTATCTAATCATTGTAAAAATTTCAGCTAAATCATTGTGCATTTAGATCTCTATTATCAAATCATTGTACATTTAGAGATGTACTGATATTAAATCAAGATCTACATAAAATAATTGTACATTTAAATGTGCATGAAACATTGTATGTTTAGATCTATGTTTTGCAAGTTATTTTTTAAGTGCTTTCTCAAACATGACAAGTTGAATTACTTTTTTAAAAATGAAATATCAGTAAGTGTGAGCTTTTATCAAGACTTTGAAGATAAAGATTTTCAGTACAATTTCATGGAACAACGAAAGAGTCCAATATTGATTAAATCGCTTTGAATACATTATTGAATGATCTACAAAATACGATTGTAATAAATAATTTCATACCAACACAACTTGGGTTTCAAGAATTTTCAGCGAACTTTACCCGTTTCAGTCGTATCCTCCGAATGTTTGTTCCCGCAACATTTGTCTTTATGCCTGGAAGAGACACTAGAGGAAAAAAGCAACACCCACCCACCTCCCCGTCTAGTTGAACTAGCTTTTACACATTAATAACATAAAATGGGATATTGTGTCCTGTTACTGTCAAAAGAAAATTATCCTGATGAGGTCACAACTTGGAACATAAGCAATATGTTGCATTTTTACACTTTAAAAATTAGTTCCTCACCAACACAACTATCATAATTTCATATTACATTGCGATACTATACAGGAAGTATTCAATTAATTCAAGCCAGCTCTGTTGCTAAAATGTAACTGCTACAATTACAGCACATATTAATTCTACATGATATTCAATTGATTATTTTACAACTTCTATACAAGGAACTTCAAAGAAAGAAATAATTTTTTTAAAACAAAAACAGCCTTGACTTAACAAGCTTTACAATATCCTTCTTTAAAAACCAAAACCAAACACCCTCAGCCTCGAACAACACAGTCACCGGTCACATAACTACCCAACTTCAGCGAACGCAACTGCTCAACTCCGAACCATCACGCGCTTGGGCACTTTGCCACACCTTTGTCAACGACCGCCATTCAACGCCACGAGACAACGAGACCAGATCACTGAAAGAAATTCCCTTCACAAACACATCCAAAACCCACACACGTAACTGTTAACATGACATTTCATGAAGTACGGCTTGCATTCATAAAGCAACAATGTTACAAACAAAAAACAGCATCCATTATACCTCAAAGGAACAGGTATTTAATAATGCTTAAGAAAGTACAAAGACTCAATAGTGTATGTGCAAGCAGTGGATAAGATGTATGGTGGGGTGGAGTTCTTCTTTATGTCAGTATATTTGAATTTGAGGTGGACTCTTAAAAGGCACTGCTTGAAGTTGAAAGTGTACAGTATTATGTTTTAAGAAAAACAAAGAGGTGTTTAAGCCATTGAAGGCCTTTTCAGGTTTATTTTTATCAAATCAACATCACGAATGACAAAGACAGAAAAGAGCAAAAAGCTTGCCTGAGAACACAGTACCCAGTCTTCTGAACAAGAAAAAACAGCAGGTTGCCACCGTGTCCCGATAACAGAGAGAGGAAGTCCATGTGTACTCGTTCTTTATCGCAGTTCTGGTTCTTCACAAATCCCAACTGAAAGAAAGCTTTGTACCATAGAATTAGCTCCCCTCCCCCCCCCCCCCCCCACCCCAGAGCTCTCTATAAAATACATAAATTATCATCAGTTACTGTTCACTCTTCAACTATTTTCAAAAGACGAAGTAACTTTTCTTCACTAAGCCATGTTCATCAATTATTATTCACAAGATGCAAACAATTCAATCAATTAAGTTGAAAGAAAATTTTTGGAAATGACAAATCCAAAATTCAGACATCGTTATTAATAATTTGTCAAGACTTATTGATTTTAATGAGTCTACACCATCTAGCATCACTATCAACTTCTCAGGTACAAACCCGAACTCTCTAGTTTACCGTTTATCTGGATAGCAAGATCAGAACCTCTGACAGCATGGATCAACGCCGGCCGAATTTGCCAAGGATCGCACCAGGACTCGCAATTGTGGAAAACTTTAGCTGAAATAGAGCCTTTGTCAAGACAACTATCCCTAACGTAGGTCATTCTAAAAGAACATTTTTATACACATTTTCCATAAATTATCAAAGCTTAAATCTCAAACGACAATAATAGTACCAGTATGTATCTATTTTTGTTTTCTCGTTACATAATTTTCGCAACTTCAGAACAACTTTGATTATAAGCAAAGGCTCCTTCTTACGAAAAAGTCAGTTATCATCAGAGAAATATATTTGTATCCATTAATCTCAATTGTATTTGTTCAATATTGTCCTCAAGAAAGCTAGCAATAGGCAAGTAAAGAGATCACTATCACAGTCTAGAGGTATCTTCAAAATACGGCACCAATATACGGCACATAAAATATATTCACGTCATCTTCAAAAAGAACCTCAATACCAAGACTAGAGAGAAGGTGCACTGGTCAAGAGTGGATGACAGAACTTCATGTTGCTGCTGCTGTTGTCATTGCAGATGTTGCTGTTGCAGTTGTGGATGTGAGGATGGACGAGACCCTGTGACTTCTAGAACGGGTGGTAGTGGTTGATAAGACAGTCCCCCGGCTCCACTAGATTCTCCTACAGGCGCAAGATGTCCCACGGCTAGTCCTACTCCTTTCCATTTGAACCTCCAAAGTCCCTCCAGTTACTCCACAAAGCTGAAAATGAACTAGCATACCCAAAAAAAAATCCCCAAAAAGCCATTTTTTTCCCTCTTTCCTGCTACATTGTTTCTTTTTATTTTTTTCTTCTTTCTTTCTTTTCTGGTTTTTTTTTTTTCTTCTTTCTTTCTTTTCTGTTGTTTTTTTTTCTAATTTTTTCTTTTTTTTCCCCCTCCTCTTTTCTTTTTTTTTTTCAATTT
>NW_004797387.1:122487-146857 GCF_000002075.1 Aplysia californica
TGTCGACTGGCGTGGGCGATCATGGACCTCCACTTCACTCTGTCTTGACTTGTCGACTGGCGTGGGCGATCATGGACCTCCACTTCACTCTGTCTTGACTTGTCGACTGGCGTGGGCGATCATGGACCTCCACTTCACTCTGTCTTGCGTTGCAGCAATAGTGTCTGTTGTTCTTGCTGCTCCTAACCATGTTGTCGTTTTATCCAGTATCCTTTCCCTCTGTCTGCATCTGCCTCTCTTTCCATCAAACTTGCCCGTTGTTACAATATTCTCCAACGCTTCTTTCCGCATTGTGTTTCCAATGAACTTTGCCTCTCGCTTTCTTATATTCGTCATAAGCTGTCTTCTACAATGCTTCTACCAATACTTCTTCTTTTGTTTTTCTAGCTGTCCAAGGGATACGTAGCAAGCGTCTTATGAACCACAACTCTTGGATGGTACATAGCCATAATTTAGTAGTGTCTGTTGGCCCCTGAAAGGCCGAGTCGGTCAGAAAGCAGCCTGCTTCCGAAGTATTCTAAAGTGTGTCGATGGAGGCACAAAAAGCATTTACAATCAATTGCACAAAACTTGTTGACAACAAAATACATTTTTGTTTGAATACTAACATCCAGAACGTTCGCAATCCAGGCCTAAGTGACGTCATATCAGTTTACTTTATTAATTGTGTTCGCAGTTTCTCACCCTGGCTAGGAACTGTCTGATCAATTTGGATTACATTGTAATTTTCTGAATTAATTGTTGTTTTGGTTGCTGACAAATTAGAGAAGGGAGATGCTTTTTTTTTTTTTTTTTTTTTTTTTTTTTTTTTTTTTGAAGGACAAAGAGGGTTTTTTATACTTTTTTCTTCTTTTTTTTGTTGTCCCAATTTATTTTTTTTTAACCACATTTTTTACATTTTTTCCTCATAACTTTTCTTTACATTTTACATGAAAACCATTTCATTTTTTTTTTCTCACAAAATGGAAACCTATATATATATTTGCAATTTCTTCTGGTATAATACAAACTAGTATACAGATTTTAATTCTGTGTAACCAACTCGACCTCTCTGGCAAACTCCATATGCATACATACTCGTCATACCAAGACAGCAAACCTGTCGCACTCCTCAAGAGTACCCACAGCACGGAGATCAAAGCTGAAAAGTATAATCCAAATGAAACCATTACGCACTCCCCATCCCCCTTGTTAAAAATGTCATTGAAGTAAAAACATATTTTTTCCTACATAGCAAAAAAAGGTCCCAGAAAAAAATTAAAAGGGCACATTCAGCCTTTTTGAAAAGGGTAGAAAAATCATAATTTATAATCCGCAAACGTAAGGAATATATTTGTTTCAGACAATGAGCAGATGATGTTCACACTGCAACAAAACCAATGAAAACATACGCAAGAAAACAATGGCAAACATAAGAGTTTACTTGTACAACTCAAACACACACTAAAATAGAACGGAATAAATCAAAATGTGAGACAATGACATGTAGAACTAAACATACACAATAATGTTGAGGGGAAAAATGGAAAAGGATCAGTGAGGGGAGGCAGGTAGAGTATTTTCAAAAACTCTGCATTGTAAGGAGACAGAGGTTAAAATGTAAAAAATGGCAGTAATGCTGTGATAGAACAATGTTCGAAAGGTTATCAATGTCAAAAGTGTTTGGTATTCGCAGGTGACAATGACTTGGCATAACAACCAGTGGGCAACCAGAACAGCAATGTGCACTAAAGACAAGGTAAAAATACCAGGTGTCTGACAGTGTGAGGGAGGCAGGAAGGGCTTGCAACATCTGGTCGCAGAGGGGGAGGAAATGTCAAGATACCAGGACGAGGTGGCGAGAGTATCGGTCACAGCGGTCAGGGGGGGGGGGGGTTGTTCTCGGAGGGTAGCGACTGTGTACCATCTGTATAAAGGAAAACATGGGACAGAAACACCCACCCAGCCACCCCAATCTCATTCCCTTCTCCCATGAAATCGCACACACCATAACCCTACAGCGTATACATTGCAGCATGACACTATAAATGAAATGAGTTGACCAAATAAATAAGTTGACCGACCCAAAGTTTGACCAAACTAGTCAGTTAGCAACACAAGAGGAAATTATACTCATAAGTTAAAAATGCAATTGCAAAGGAGAGAGACAACAATTCAAGCAGTAGGGGCCTACTGTGTTCAGGTTAGCAATATTGTTTGACAACTTTCATACAATGTTTGACAAATTTCCATCAAAAGCATTCACAAAAGCAGGTGCTCTTTTTTTATGTTCAGAGCCTAAAAATTTTGACAAGGGTACCATGGGGTTCCACCCAGCATCTCTACACAAAAATGATTTGCAATATCAATATATGAGTACCAGAGGTAAGGAAAAATGTTCAAGTGTGTAGGAGGTCAAGGACAGGGAAAGGTTACCTTCATGCTACAAAAATAAAACCCTCTCCTAAGTGCGGAAACCAACCAGACCCATTCAGAGGGCACTAACATGCTACAGGCTCACTGTCAATGTATCACAAGAGATTCTTGCAGCCACATTCACCGTCCAGTCAGGCAACAACAAGGAATCGAATCAGGAGAGAATAGCCATGAGGAATTAGGAAGTGCTTTGTGGTTGTTACACTGAAAATAAAGAAAGAGAAAGCAAATATCCCACCCTCCCTCACACACACGAAGGGGAGAAAGCAAAAGTATGATGGAGTTATTTTTTCCTGTTGTACAAACCAGTTGAAGCAAGATAATTATAAATATTGTTACGAAAATATTATGACGAAAACCCAGTCCAATACTACAACGTAGGAGTATCAAAATGACAAACGATCCTAGATGTCGGGCAATACTACACATACAGACAGGTGCTCAATATAAAAATCTAAATTCAAAAAAACAAATCTGGACAGAGAAGAAAAAGAAATTTGAGATTTTTTTTTTACGTATAAAAGTGCCACAGGGGAAAAAAAAGCACAATACATTTGTGCTACAAAACCTTGCAGTTTGAACATTAGGATCCACACATATACGGTTTCGATTAAAGTAAGTTCTATGTGCTATCCCACCACACACACATAAGCTACCATAGAAAAGACAAATATGGCGAGGGGGTAGTTCAAATCAGTGCAATCTTGTCAATCAAAAGGGGTCAATACTGGTACGTCATGCGATACCGTGTGCCCATTGCGGGACAAAGAAACACGCAATCGGCGCCGTTGGAGGGTGATTAGAAGAGCCATCTACCACGGTTTATGCTGGGTCACATGTGAGCGGTGGAGTATACTCAAGCAGCTGGCAACAAATTGGAGAAACTGGAGGGTGGGGACTCAGAGTCAGCTCTGGAGGGGTGAGAGAAAGCACTAAATCGAGAGCCATTAGTCTCCCTTCCCACCCCCAACAAGCAATAAATGTACACACTAATTTGTTACACGAACGAATAAGAGAAAATTGTAATATTCGTGTTAGTTTGATGAACATTCAAAATAAGATTGGTAAATTAAAGCCAACCTCTGAAGGAATTTCACAAAAGGCCTTTTTCTAAGCAAATAAAAACATGCGTTTTTGAGGTATAAAGCATACTATATTGTTGCTAACATTTCGAATGCCTAGCAAGTACAAGTAGTGGTATCATCGATACAGAATTTTAAGGTCGATACTACAGAGAGAAAAATAATTTTAACAACAAACGGCCCACAGGGGGTACAGCAAATAGCCATTTCAGTACACAGACAGTACAACAGGGATCTCACAACTGGGTTGACTGACCCTCACAGACATGCCTTTGAACACCGCACTGCACATATCTCTCATTCACTTTTGCTTGACAGCACTCATGCACTTCTGATTTTCTTCGCATCAAACCTGAGAAAACTGAACACAGAATTCTTCCCCCCCCCCCTCCCGAGAAAAAAGAACAAATAAAATCAATACTCCCACATAAAATAACTGCTGACCAAGTGATGGGAAATAAATGCAACAAAGTATACAAAGTTACATCCCACACACACAAAAACCTGATCAAAAAACGAAAAAGGGAAGAAGAAAAAAGGACAAGAAACAAGGTATGCTGATGTCACACCATAAAAGCAAGATACTTTTAAGATAATTTTCAACGTAATGCACAATACACTCAGATAAAGAAACTGGTCAATGCTTTACAAAAAGTTAAAGAGATGCAAAATAGAAGATTAAGAAGTATTACACCAATAAAAACAAAGCGTGGGAATCCCTCGTGATAAGAGATGATGCAGATATTGAATTTTGTGAAAAGGTACAACTAGAAAAGGTAGGTGGTTATTAAAGGTTTATGAGGACACGTTACAGCTGCCAAGAAGGTAGCGGTGGACATACTACAGGGCTGGGTGAGAAGGAAAATCAGAAGAGGGGGTATTGTAGTTACATACTTGCTGATACTGGAAGCTTTTGTACTTGCTTGTAGTGGGGCACTAGCGGGGTTAGGGAAAATAGGGCACTCCCATGGTTAGAAAAAGATGCATTCACTTTGTGGAAAGTAGTGCACAGGAATGCTGTGTGGTGCACAGGAATGATGTGTGTTGCACGTTCTGATGTTGGAAAAAAGGACATTGGTGGAGCAGAGGAATGCTGGGAAAGCTGTCTCGGGTGTCGTGGAAGGTTGTACTGTGGAGAAGATGAGAATGCTATGCAGGCTGGTGTAGAGAAGCTCTAACGTTGTGTAGATGTAGGTGTTGGTGGGACTGGAGGTCATAGCCGTGGCCTGGTGGTAGAAATTAAGATGGGAGAAAAACGGCAGGTCTGGCAGGTCTGGAAAGATGGTGGCAGAGTAGTGCTTGCAGATGTGTTGCTGTAGCTTTCGATGTTGTTGCTGATGTTTCAGATGAGGAGTTGTTGTTGTATATTTCGGAAGGATAAGCGATGTTGGCGCTGCTCGCAAAGGTAGTACAAATGAACAACTGAATCAAAGTGGGAGGACAAAAACAAGATGGAAGACAGGCTGGGTCGAGTGAGGAAGCTTGGACAATGCTGATATGGGAAGTGCAGCTGTACGGGGAAAGCGGCTTCATATCTTAGAAACTGATCCAGGGTGCGGGTGGTGGCCATGAGTGTAATGCAGGTAGTGCTGTAACCTGGTGTTGGAAGAGATCAAACCGAAGATATAGACGATGGCCGGGGAAGAAGGTCACGTGTGGACAAAGGTTGTGTTGAGCTGTAAGGAGTTGTGGCAGAGTCTATGCATGTTGATGAAACACGGTAGAAGGGATTCTTCGGAACAATTCTGAGTAGGTTTTGGAGAAGGATCTAAGACAATTATTGTTCATGTGGTGTACAATCCGGTCTACTCAACGGACACTTTACCAACAGCTCATTGTATTATCAGTTTGAAAACTAATCCCAGTTGGTATCAACATCGCTATCATATATGGAAACAACCTTTTTGTTGAAAACAATCTGAACAAGCAACGAATATATCCAGCGGTATCCCCAACTCTGAAGTTGATAGCCTAGCAGGATAATCTGGGTGACCATCAGCATTTTATGGATGACTGCGGAGATTTAGGATATTCTGGATGACTGTGAGGAATTTTTTATGTCTGCAGAGACTTGGGACTCCTGAAAGACTATGGAGATTTCGAATATTCTGAATGACTGAGGAGATTTTTTTCGGTGACAGCGGAGCCTTGATACTTCTGAGCGATAACGGAGATTTAGGATTTTCTGGATGACTGTGAGAACTTTTTGGGTGACTGTAGAGATAAGGGTTATCCGGACAACAGTGAAGACTTTCGAATTTTCTGGATGACTGTAGGGATCTTTTGAGAAAAATGTGGATGACTGAAGAAATTTTGAATAATCTGGATGATGGCTGAGAATAAAGACTTTCTGGATGGGTGATGAAGATAACTGCACGATTTTAGCTGTATGCATCGGTGTGGGATCTCACCGTGTGCTGGATTTCTTTCTCAACTAGAAAGATTCAAGAGATTCTGCCTGAGTGAAACTAACTAGTAGAGGACTCCTGACAATCTGCAACAGTTCACGATATTCCTAGAGACTCGACAGGCGATGTGCGGTGCTGGGGGACGTTAAGGACACTGGGACACGTAGGATACTCGACGATTCCGAGAGGACTCCGACATTTCCTTGAGGATTCCGAACGCGTAGTCCTAAAGGGCGGGACTCGTAGGATACTTGACGATTCCGAGAGGACTCTGACATTTCCTAGAGGGTTCCGAACGCGTAGTCCTAAAGGGGCGAGCCAAAAGACGTCCTTCACAGAGACGGTACGAAGACTTCCAAGCACGGCGAAGGAAGAGAAGAATCACCGACGACAACAGCGTAGACAGAAGCTGGTGTGCTGAACAACCACACAAGCAGCGGACAAGACAGGAGGAGACATCTGCATACACGGGACAATCGCACGGCAGCAGGTGAAGATTCGTACGGCAAGGACAGCTCCACCCACAGTATGACCGACAGGCGCACGCATAAAAAGGGCCACTCTCCCGTAACATCCAAAGACCACGACCCAAGAACTCACTGTAGAGATACTATGCAAACAAGAAAACATGGGAGCTGGGGACAGGCCAAGACAGAACAAAAAATGTTTTCACAAACACAAAAGAAGTTGAGATATATCTCTGTGTCAAGAAAGAAAAAAAACCAACACAAAATAGGTCGAGATATTTCTAAGTTAAGAAGGAAAAAAGATTAACATACGCACACACAAAAAAACCCCAAACCACTTAACTCACAGAACGTTGCAAACCCGAGCTCCGTAAAATCGGCGGCGAGGCTTTGCGCAGGCACTTTCTGAACCGCAACTTTGCTCCCTGAGTAGACGTGATTATGGCAGCAGACAGCAGAGGAAGACAACAAGAACTGGACAGAGGCGGCAGCTGGAGGTATTGACAGGAAGGGGAAGGGGCATGTCTGAGGTCAAGGGGTTCAGGGGAGGGAAGGGCGGGGACCTGGAGGGACGAGACTATCCTCGTAACAGATGCTTGGGGTGGTGAACATTCCCTCATACACTTCCTAAAGATATTTCCATCGACATTTAAAGTGCATGCACACATACACACATCCCTGAGGTGATGACGCAGGCTGGGGGGGTCACGGATTTCGGGCAGGGAAGATCAATTGGTGATGTAGATGTCGAGGGAGTCACGGGTTTCGGGCAGAGAGATCGATCATTTGCGGATGTAGATGTAGACACTAGGAGATGGGTAAGAAACATCAGTGCGACGGAAGATTCCAAAGCAAAACAATAGGAGTAGACAAAGAACTTGTGGGCAGGCTGACAGTGGCAGATCCTGGACGGGCCGAAAGGTGACACAAGACGGGGTAAGACATCGGCGGTGCCGTGAACAGAGCTGAGGTATCTGGTGTGCGTCGACAGGTAGTTACAGCATAGATGTGTGGAGAACATGGTGTAGGTCTGTAGGAGTGGGCAGTAGGATTCCTAGAGAGAAAGAGAGGTTTGGGGGTAGGGGGTGTTGGTGTCTGTGGAGCAAAGTGAGGTGGACACTTGCAGGGGCGATGACCTGTGGTTGAGGGTGACCCATGGTAGAAGATGATGACCCATAGCAGAGATGATGACCGAAGCAGAGGCAGGACTGTGGTGTTGGGTTAGTCAAGTGCTGAGGTGGAGGTGAAGCCAAAAGTGGTGTAGGGTGTTGAATGCTCTCCTCATGTACTGCATAGCTTGTGGACGCTCCCTTCACAATCTGACATGGGTATCTCTCAGGATTTGCACACACATAACGGCTCACTAAACAAAGTAGGGCACTGAGGAGGACAGCAAAGAGCTCCACAAAGGGGAGATGGGGGAGGGAAGGGAAGACAAAGAAACGATATGTGCATAGAAGAATTTACAGACACGCTCACAACTAAAGTCAGAAAGAAAAAGGCACACACATTCTGGGGGATAAGAACAGTCAAAAAGCTTAAGTGCAAAGAAATGTTGCTACTACATTTATACAGGGTATACAAGTAATTCATACAAAAGAACAGAATTTTTGGAAATTTCAAAAAATCACACTCCTGTTTGTATGTGCAAGTAAAGAACTACAAAACAAAATTCTAGTTTGTTTGAGCATAGAGAAGCACAATGCTGTTGGTTAGGAAAAAAAATTAAGAAGGACAGACAGAAACAACAGCAGGGATAGAAGAAAGTGAGACCTACATCAGCACCCTCCAACCACCCACTACTGTATTCCTGAAGGAAAAGGCTATTGAATAATTTACTTCAAAAAGAAAAAGAAAAGTTCAAAATCCACTCGACTCAACAGAGAAACAAGCAGAAACCTTGTAAATCATGGTCACAGCTCTCAACATCCGTTTCATTTCCATACAAACTCAATACCAGACACCGCAGACCCAACCGTCACAAGCTAGTCCCACGCCAACCCACGCACCGCCCTGGCAGTCGTCACACACAGCCCTGGCAGTCGCCATGCACGGCCCTGGCAGTCGCCATCACCACACACAGCTCTGGCAGTCGCCACACACAGCTCTGGCAGTCGCCACATACAGCTCTGGCAGTCGCCATCACCACAAACAGCTCTGGCAGTTACCACACACAGCTCTGGCATCACCACACACGGCCCTGGCAGTTGCAACACACAGCCCTGGCAGTCTCCACAAAAACCCAGCTGATCCATCAGTCAACAGAAACCCTTGCATCCATGGCACATGACACAGAACCTGCATAGAATCAACTGGTGGGGTCTGGGGTGTGAGGTTTGGGGTTGGGTTTGGAGGGGGGGAGAGAAAGGAGACAGGGAACTGGCACAAGTCACACACACACAAGCAAGCCACATGAAACTGTCGCCAACAGACCCCTTGAAGACAAGAGCCACCAGTCCAAACAGCACACTTCCAAACCATCGGGTGGGGGGAGAAGACGGGGGGGCCTTGATTGGCATCAACAAACACTTTCCGACTACTTTCAGCCTGAAGATGACCTGGGAGAAGGGGCAGCATCCACATAACACCTGACGTCCACGCAAAACATTTCCATCCATGAAAAAGCCTGTCTCAACAGAGAAAACAAAAATCACCCCCCCCCATTCCTCTTGGATCGTCCTGACAAGTCAAATTTTATTAAATCTTATTTTCTAGGGTGTTTAAAAATATAAATGAAACAGTTTACAGTAGAAGCCATTTGGGTTTGTTGTCTTTTTATCAACCAAAAACGATACCTTAGCAACAGAAATTAATAAATATACCTAAATTTATGTTGAAATGAAACCAAATCCAGTATTAGTAGAAGCAGAATGCAACAACTGAGAAATGAACCAAAAAGTTGTAGTTCATACATATTTACCATTGATTTTTTTTTTACCATGATCTTCAAACATTATCAGATGCTGATCTTCGCACAACTAAGATCTGCGCATCCCCTCAAAAACGTTCATAGATTTATGTGTTTTTGAAAAACAAAACTCACAATACCTGGGGTAAAAACCCCAGGACCTAACACAAGGTTTTTGAGGGTCCGGGGACCTTGGTCCCCAGAAGCGCATGGATAAACACACGAAACAGACAATAAAAAAGCTGACATTAATGGAATGTGAAACAATTTAGATACAAATAAATATACTTCATCATTGTTACAATTACGGACAATAAAACGAGGGGAAAAAGCAAGACAAACAGACAGAAACAGAAAGAGAGTAAAGAAGTAGGACCTACCAGCGGCGCCCTCCAACCACCCACATTGCGACTTTTACGAAGCTAGTACGACAAATAGGAACAGACAGAAAAAAGAGCGAAAACCATGGTCACACAAATTATGTTTCTTTTTAAGGAAAGGGGGACCACCACATTACAAGTAAGAAACCACACCACACAAAATAAAATAGTCCATACTTCCATTAAAATATTTACTCAGAATCGTCCAACAGTTTTGCAACATTCCAAAACATCAGCCATCAGCTGTGTGGACAGAATTTTGCGTTTGTGATACAACTTGTACACACCACACACAATATTTCCCGATCCTTTTTTTTTCATTTAAGAAATAATCACAGCGAAATAATACTCGGTCAATAGGACTGATGACAAACACGTTTCGTAACGTCATTCTCTTACAACTCTTCACCAGATGAAATCAATAACAGGACCGAAATAGGAACAGATTGACGGAGGCTGGGAACATCAGCTTATTTTTGCATTCACTACAGAGAGAAGGTCCTTCCATTTCCCCGTTTGCTTTCATTCTGCTGTAGTCGAAATTATAAGATTATATTCAATAAATGTTACTAAAGCTCAAAACATTTCACAACCTTCGATCTCGAAACTCCTTAAGACAAAAACCAACAACAGCACTTAAGCGTTCACCAAATGGTGGTGGTTGATGTGTGGACTCATATTTATATATACAAGTAAATGTGATGTCAGCACAAGCAAGTCAGCAGTG
This sequence comes from Aplysia californica, assembly GCF_000002075.1. Lineage (NCBI taxonomy): Eukaryota > Metazoa > Mollusca > Gastropoda > Aplysiida > Aplysiidae > Aplysia > Aplysia californica. The sequence continues at coordinate 132,875 of NW_004797387.1, forward strand.
TTTAAAAATAAAGCATTGCAAGCAAATGATGAAATAACTGAGTTGCTATAAATAGCCAGCTATTTATATCATGGGATATTCCCTCCCCTGTTTACACTTAAATTTCAACAATTTTTTTTTAATAGGACTAGACATATAAGGTGTCAGTTATTAATAATAAATCATCACAATCTATATAAACTAAAAATAGCACAAATCACTTTCCCAGTACAGAATAACAATAATATAAAATCAGTAAGGGTGACAGAATAAGGCTAATAACACCTCTTTTATGGACACTACACTGCCTTCCTGTTGACTAATGACCATTCCATGTCAAAATAAAATTAATGTCATAATGATAAGTGCAATCATATCATAATTGTTGAAACTGTACATTCCAACTCGCAGTTCATCAGTGGACAAAACAAAAATTTCTACCATCAATGAAACTATGCATATCATGGCCGGGCCCCAAGATCTGGAACGCTTTGCCCTGTGTAGTTTAAGAGATATAAAATCTATTAGTTCATTCAAAGGTTAGCCAAGTCATTTCTGATTTTAGATATGTAAAGCACTCAGATTTCAGGATGAAGAACTATATAAATACTGCTGACTATATAAATATTATATATATAAGTATTATCAACAACAAGTTTCTATTTATGTTAGCTGCTTACATCACTGGTGGACGGTATTAAATATAGCAGACTATATACTATACATTATTTTATATAATTTATGTGCGTTTCAATAACAAAATAACTACCTTGAGATGTCCGAGTTTAAGAGATTAGTTCCAGCAGTGACAAAATGTCACAAACACAGCGCAACTTGAGAGAAGTATATAAACAAAACGACGACCTTCTTTAGTTCAACTTCAACATCATTGAGAACAGACATATAACATTCTGGCAGGGCGGGGGGGGGGGGGGGGCTGTGGTGCTGTGGTCGATTATTAATACAACATGACAAAGCACCAGCAACAGCAGTCAGCAAATATCTCGGGTTATATGTTAATTATTAACACTGTTCATTGCGCAAAGTAAAATATCAAGCTATACATAGCTGTATACAAACTAAGCTACAAGAACTAAGTACATAATACAATTCTTGTTTCAAGTTGGCCACCTAAACGGTTTGACATTTTTAACAAAAAATCAACGCAGCCGTAAATTTACACCCACCAAAATCTCTTCCAACAGGCAGATGCCCATGCAAGCCTCAAAAACCGTGCAACATGTACAAAATGCATTCCATAGTGAACTCACAACAATGCCAGACTAATACTTTTTTTTAAAGTCCAAAGATAAGTTTTTTTAACCACTGGTGCACAGAGAGGGGGGCTACAAAATACTAAATGATTTTAGTCGCTGTTTATCCAGCAACGGAAAAATCTTGAATAGGAGCTCCAAAAAGAACAAACAAGGGCATCTCTGCGCATGTTAATTAAGTCAGAAGTCAGAGCAAAAGCAGCAGGTCAGAAATATGGGATGATGGCCAAGATTTCTTCAGCTACCTATGCACAGTCACACCCCAAAGTCACCTTCATCTAGATATGATATGCGCAAATCATGCATTTGATACTCTTTTTTCTTTTTATGAATTAAACATGGAACACACTTTTTGATCATAAAATTAAAATTTTGTTTTGCCGAGCAGAAAAAAGTCACAGCAAACCAAACATAATCAGTACTCAGGTATTACACATGGTGAACTAATTTAAAATGTTAACTGACTGGACAGCTTACTGCTTCCACAAACAAATCGGGCTACGCATCAACAAATAAATGACCTGGTGCATCAAAAAAAACTTTCACGCATAAATCATAAACCAAAAATAGTCACATGGCCCCTTCCATAAAAACAAACTAAAAAATCATCAATCACACTTCCCATTGTGTAAACAGAAAAATGAAACTACATGTACGTCCTATCACATTAACAGATCACATCCTATCGCAGCAGACCACCGCCTATCCCACCAGAAAATAAATCAAACTATGTCCTAATGAATCAACCAGACAACAGCCTATCCCATCAACAGAGAAAACAGACAACATTGGACTATAAGCCTCTCACATCTACAATTACAATTTGGTCGGACTACGGCTTTTCACATCAACAGAGAAAACAGACGTAGGACTACGGCCTATCGCATTTGCAATTAATCGAGCTATGGCTTATGGCATCAACAGAGAAACCAGACAACATCGGACTATGGCCTATCACATCTAGCTATAAGTAATCAGACTACGGATTATCACATCAACAAAGACAACAGACAACATCGGACAATGGCCTATCGCATCTACAATGAATCGGACTACGGATTATCACATCAACAGAGAAAACAAACTACACCTATCAAGTCAACAAAGAAATCAGACCTTGGCCTATCGCATTATCAAGTAAATAGCACTATGGCTTATCACATCAACAGAAAAACCAGACCTTGTTGCTTTAACAATACACAAAAGAAATAAAGAAACTGAACAGACCAAGCCCAGCAGTCATTTGACCATTTTATCACCATAAACGAAAAGACAAAAAGTTCAGTCATCATCAAAACAGAATTTGGTTTATGTCACTTCAACTGTAACCAATTCCATTCACGGTAATCAAATATGGTAAGCTGAAGTATATGTTTACGGGCTTGACAAACATATTTTGGACCCCGTTTAAAGTGCAACACACAAATTTTGACGCTTCAAACCAAGCTCACAAACACAAAGCAGTCATAGTAATGTAATAATGCAGTATTTCACATCAATGAATAACGGAAGACAATAATGTAGTAAACAAAAAAGAAGACAGCGGTGTTGTAAACTGTAGTAAACCCAACAATAAGTAATAGAAGACGGTAGACAGTGGTGTTGTACACAGGATAGTAAACCAACTCAAAGTAATAGAAAATGGTAGTGTAATGTAGCAAACCCAACTTTTCCAATCCAGAATGGCATGAAATCAACAAGAAATAAAAGAAGACAGTAGTGTAGTAAACAGTATAACTAAACCAACATAGAGTAATTGAAGAGATTAGTGTAGTGTGCAGTGAGCCAAGAAAAGCAATAGAAGACAGTAACGTAGTAAGCCAACAAAAGCAATGGAAGAAGACGGAAGTGTAGTAAAGGGACAAAAAGTGTAGCAAACCAACAAAAAGTAATAAAAGACATTAGTGTAGTAAACCTACAAAAAGTAACAGAAGATACCAGTTTATTGTAGTAACCCAACAATAAGTAATAGAAGAAGACGATGGTGTATAGTTAACCAACAAAAAGCAAATAAAGAAAACGGTAGCGTAGTAAACCAACAAAACGTAATAGAAGACAATAGTATGTAAAAAGTAGAGTAAACCGGCAAAACTTAATGGAAGACAGCAGATAGCAAACAGTATAGTTCACCAAGAAAATGTAATAGAAGACTGTAGTATAGTAAACCAACTGAAAGTAACAGAAGACGACAGTGGTGTGGGAAACCAACAAAAAGTAAAAGAAGACAGTACAGTAGTACTAAAAGTAATAGAAAAAGACGGTTGTGTAGTACACCAAAAGTAAATAATAGAAGAAGACGGTAAGGTAGTAAATTGGCAACAAAAAGTAATAGAAGACAGTGGAGTAGTGAACCAAAATTAAGTAATAAAAGACAGTGTAATAGAAGAAGACAGTAGAGTAGTAAACCAACAAAAAGTAATAGAAGACAGTGGTGTAGTGAACCAACATTAAGTAATAAAAGACAGTGTAATAGAAGAAGACAGTAGAGTAGTAAACCAACAAAAAGTAACAGAGGAAGGACGGTAGGACGGTAGTACGGTAGTGTTGTGTAGTAAACCAAGAATAAAAAAGAGAAGAAGACCGTAGTGAAGCAAACTAACTAAAAGTAATAGAAGACAGTACATGTAGTAGTATATTGTAGTTAACAAACAAAAAATAATAGAAGACTCTGGTGTAGTGTAATAATCTTCTAAGGCAGTAAACCAACAAAAAGCTATGTCTAGTAAACCAATAAAACGGTCAGGTAGTAAATTACAATAATAAATAGAAGACAGTTATGCTATTTAAAGTAAATGAAAAAAAAAGTCAAGTAAGACAGCACTGTAGTGAACCAAACAAAGTAATAAAACACAGCCCAACAAAAAGTAATAGAAGACAGAAGAGAAGTAAACAGAGTAGCAAACCAATAACAAAAATATTAGAAGACAGCAGTGTCGTAACCCAACGAAACGCACTAGAAGATACAATGTAGGAAACCAACAAGAAGTAACAGAAGAAGACGATAGTGTAGTAGACCAGCAATAAGTAATATAAGATTGTAGTACGGTAGTGTTGTATAGTAAACCAACGAAAAAGTAACAGAAGAAGATAGTTGTGTAGTAAACCAACAACAATAGGTAATAGAAGAAGACGGTTGTGTAGTAAATCCACAAAATGTAATATTAGTAGTTAACAAACAAAAAGTAATAGAAGACGGTACTGTAGTGTAATAATCTTCTAGTGTAATAAACCAACAAAAAGTAACAAAAGACAGTTGAGAAGTAAACAGTGTAGCGAACCAACAAAAAAACATTAGAAGACAGCAGTGTCGTAACCCTTTAAGAAGCAATAGAAGAAGATAATAATGAACCAACATTAAGTAATAGAAGAAAACAGTAGCACAGTAGTTTTGTGTCATAAACTAACAATCAATACGTAATAAAAAGAAGACAGTAATGTAGTAAACGAATAAATAGTAACATAAGACGGCAGTGTGCAAAAGGTAACAGAAGACGGTAATGTAGTGTAATAATCTTCTCAAGTAGCAAACCAACAAAAAGCGATATATAGAAGTCAGTAGTCTAGTAAACCAATAAAACAGGTAGTAAATTGCAAAAATTAATAGAACACGGTAGGGCTATTAAAGTAAATGAAAAAAAAAGGTAAAGTAAGACAGCAGTGTAGTTAACAAAACACAGTAATAGAACAGAGACCAACAAAAAGTAAGAGAAGACAGTAAGAAAACAGTGTAGCAGCCCAACAACAAAAAATATTAGAAGACAGCAGTGTCATAATTCTACAAGAAGCAATAGAAGAAGCAATGTAGTAAACCAACAAAAAGTAATAGAAGAAGACGATAGTAGTGTAGTAAACCAACAATAAGTAATATAAGACGGTAGTACAGTAGGGTAGTGTAGCAAACCAACAACAACAAAATTTAGAAGACAGCAGTATCGTAACCCTGGTAACCCAACAAAACGCAATAGAAAAAGCAATGTAGTAAACCAACAAAAAGTAACAGAAGAAGACAGTAGTGGAGTAAATCAACAATAAGTAAAGGAGGAAGACGGTAGTGGAGTAAATCAACAATAAGTAAAGGAGGAAGACGGTAGTGGAGTAAATCAACAATAAGTAAAGGAGGAAGACGGTAGTGGAGTAAATCAACAATAAGTAAAGGAGGAAGACGGTAGTGGAGTAAATCAACAATAAGTAAAGGAGGAAGACGGAAGTGGAGTAAATCAACAATAAGTAAAGGAAGAAGACAGTAGTGGAGTAAACCAACAATAAGTAAAGGAGGAAGACGGTAGTGGAGTAAATCAACAATAAGTAAAGGAAGAAGACGGTAGTGGAGTAAATCAACAATAAGTAAAGGAAGAAGACGGTAGTGGAGTAAATCAACAATAAGTAAAGGAAGAAGACGGTAGTGGAGTAAATCAACAATAAGTAAAGGAGGAAGACGGTAGTGGAGTAAACCAACAATAAGTAAAGGAGGAAGACGGTAGTGGAGTAAACCAACAATAAGTAAAGGAGGAAGACGGTAGTGGAGTATACCAACAATAAGTAAAGGAGGAAGACGGTAGTGGAGTAAACCAACAATAAGTAAAGGAGGAAGACGGTAGTGGAGTAAACCAACAAGAAATAACAGAAGAAGACAGTAGTGGAGTAAACCAACAATAGGTGATGGAGAAAGACAATAGGGTAGTAAACCAACAAATGGTAATAGAAGACAGTAGTGTATTGTGGTTAACAAACAAAAAGTAATAGAAGACGGTAGTGTATTGTAGTTAACAAACAAAAAGTAACAGAAGACGGTAGTGTAGTGTAATAATCTTCCAATGTAGTAAACCAACAACAAAAGTCAGAGAAGACAGTGGTCTAGTAAACCAATAAAACGGTCGTGTAGTAAATTACAAAAATGAAAAGAAGACGGTAGAAGTAAAGAGAGCAGCAAACAAACAAACAAATATCGGAAGACAGCGGTATCATAACCAAACAAAAAGCAACAGAAGCAGACAGTAGTGTAGTGAATCAACATTAAGTAACAGAAGACGGTAGTGTAGTAAACCCAATAAAAATTAATAGAAGAAGACAGTAGTTTAGTGAACCAACATTAAGTACTAGAAGAAAACGGTAGCAACGTAGAGTCGAGTAATAAACTAACAATAAGTAATAAAACAAGACAGTAATGTAGTCAACCACAAAAGAGTAAAAGAAGACAGTAGTGTATTGTAGTTAACAAACAAAAAGTAACAGAAGACGGTTATGTAGAGTAATAATCTTCTAATGTAGTAAACCAACAAAAAGCAATAGAAGTCAGTGGTCTAGTAAACCAATAAAACGGTCGCGTAGTAAATTACAAGAATTAATTGAAGACGGTAGAGCTACTTGAAGTAAACGAAAAAAAAGTAAAATAAAACAGCAGTGTAGTAAACCAAACGAAGTAATAGAACACAGACCAACAAAAAGTAAGAGAAGACTGTAGAGAAGTAAACAGTGTGGCATACCAACAACAAAAATATTAGAAGACAACAAAGTCGCAACCCAACAAAAATAATAGAAGACGACTGTGCGGTGATGTAGTAAACCAACAAAAAGTAATAGAAGAAGACAGTTGTGTTGTGAGCCAACATTAAGCAATAGAAGATTGTATACGTATAGTGAACCAACAAGAAGTAATAGAAGACGGTAGTGTAGTCAACAAATAGTAATAGAAGACAGTAGTGTATTGTAATTAAAAAACAAAAAGGAATAGAAGACGGTAGTGTTGTGCAATAATATTCTAGTGTAATAATCCAAATAAAAGTAAAAGAAGACAGTAGAGAAGTAAAGAGTGTAGCAAACCAACAACAAAAATATTAGAGGACAGCAGTCTACAGAAAGTCTACTTAACAATGACAACATTTCTTAACATTTGGACATGAGAGGAATAGAAAAGAAGTTGGGGGAGCAGAAAGATAATTGGTTCTCATCTCCCGATGTGTCCAAACACTACCCAAAGCACAATAAAATGGAGAAGAGAAAAAGGAGCCAAAACAGGGCGAGCGATAGGAGATTATATCCCATCAGGTAATAAAATGGTCAGTAAGTGCCTTGAACTAACAGACAGAGCTCTTTAAGCAGTTAACTGCATCAAAACAAAATCATACCACCCCCAAATACGCAGCCCAAAAATAGGTTTCCATGTCACTTTCAACACTAGAATATCATGTCAGACGCAGATTCAATAGAATTGTTTTTTATAAAACTCTTAGACAAATTTTTTAAAAACATTTGAAAAAATCAGACAAAAATAAAAACATACACAAACATCTACTAAGAATTTAAAAAATAAGACAGTACCTTATCACACCAACATATATAAGAAATCAAATGGCCAGTTGAAACAAAACAAATAATGCAGAAATCAAAAAAAATTTTAAGTACATCTCCCCCTCAAGACAATTTCGATCACTTAAGAGGCAGGCTTCGACCCTGCCTGTCGGACGGCTTATCAACAAATATATTAAATGGCCTATCACATCAACAAGTCAATCAGATGGCCTATCGCATCAACAAAATATCAGACGGCTTATCAACAAATATATCAGATCCCTTATCACATTAACAAATATATCATAAGGCATAAAACATCAACAAATATATCGAACAGCATATCGCATCAACAAATATATCAGACGGCGCATTGCATCAACAGATATATCACTCCGCCTATCGTATCAAAAAATATATCAAAACAGCCTTTGACAACAACAAATATATCAAACGAGATATATCGGATGGCCTATCAATAAATATATCACACGACCTATGGCATCGGTCAAATATATCAAAACCCTATCAACAAATCAATCAAATGGCCTATCGCATCAACAAAATATACAACGGCCTGTCGGCAAGTATATCAGATGATCTAAAACCAGCAAATATACCATACAGCATCTCGCATCAGCAAATATATTCCTCGGCCTATTGCATATTAACAAAAATATCAGGCGGCCTATGACATCAACAAATGTATTCGACAACCTATTGCATCAACAAATATATTAGACGGTTTATCAACATATATATCTAACAACCTGCTGCATCAGCAAATCAATCAGATGGCTTATCGCATTAACAAATATATTAGATGGCTTAAAACAACAAATATATCAATCAGCCTATTGCATCAACAAATATACTAGACGGCATATTTTTTTGATGGATTGAGTAGATGTTTTACGGCACTATCGACACAATTTGGGTCATTTAAGCGCCAACAGGTTTCTCCGCAACAAAATCAGACGTGTTTTTAATAAGAGTCTTTCGGAGCTCGCAACCGCACACGGTCACACTATTTTCATTATGCTAAAAAGACGGACAGACATTTATGAAAATTTTTGTAAATATGGAAAAGACTTATTTACAATTGTATATACAATATTAATTTCAGTGTATGTATATATACACCGATAACAATAACTATATATTTTCATATTCTATTAAATAGTCCTATTTCTTTTACATAACTTAAAATTTTTTTAGCGTCTAAAATGTCAAAAAGGGTTTTGATATTTTTACATTTAAAATATTTCTTACGAACATCATTAAATTCGACACATTCCGTTAGGATGTGCCGAACTGTGAAATTTGTGTTGGACGCCACGCAAAAAGGAGGTTCCTCTCCTTCGAGTAAATGTTTGTGCAAGACGGCATATTTGATCTACAAATATGTCATAAGGCCTATCGCATCACTAAATATATCAGACGGCTTATCACATCAACAAATATATCAGACGGCTTATCACATCAACAAATATGTCAGATGGCCTATCGCATCAACAAGTATGATCAGACGCATCAACAAATGTAACAGACAGCTTATCAACAAGTATACTAGGCGGCCTATCGCATCATCAAATATATCAGACTCCTTATCAAACAATGTATCAAATGGCCTAACGCATCAACAAATATAATATCAGACAGCCTTGAGCATCAACAAGACCCACCGGCAATGTTTTAGAAATCAGAAAATAGAAAATTAGTAAACTTGCTTAGAAATTTGTAATATGGCCATGGAAAATCTTCTTCGATGGGGTGTCAAGGACAGGGATTGTAGTCCAGTATAAATTGAACGTTAACCAAGACAAGATGACACAAAAGGGCAGGAACTTTTTAGCACATTGTCAGGCGGCTGATCGAAACAACATATATCCTATCGCATCAACAAATATATCCTATTGCATTAACAATTATATCAGACGCGCTATATCCCATATTCTATCACATCAACAAATATACCAATATACCAGACGACCTGTTGCACCAACATATATACTATCGCATCAACAAATATATCAGACAGCCTATATCCCATCCGATCAACAAATATATCAGACAACATATATCCAATCGCATCAACAATTAATATATCAGACGACCTACATCCCATCGCATGAACAAATATTTCCCATAACATCAATGAATATATCAGACTGCCTATCGCATCAACATATATCCCAACACATAAACAAATATATTCTATTGCATCACCGAATATATCAGACGACCTATCGCATCAACATATATATGAGACGGCCTATATCCTACCGCATCAACAAATATATTCTATCACATCAACGAATATACCAGACAGCCTGTAGCACCAACATATATCCCATCACAACAACAAATATATCAGACGGCCGATCGCATCAAAATATATCCCATCGCATAAACAATTATATCCTATTGCATCAACAATTATATCAGACAGGCTACATCCCATATTCTATCGCATCAACAAATATACCAAAGTACCAGACGGCCTGTCGCACCAACATATATACGATCGCATCAACAAATATATCAGACGGCCTACATCCAATCGCATCAACAAATATATCAGACGACCTACATCCCAACGCATGAACAAATATTTCCCATAACATCAACGAATATATCGGAAAAACAAATATATTCTATTGCATCCACGAATATCAGACGACCTATCGCATCAAAAAATATGAGACGGCCTATATCCTACCGCATCAGCAAATATATTCTATCACATCAACGAATATATCAGACGGCCTATATCCCATCGCATTAACAAATATATCAGACGGCCTAAATCCCATCGCATCAACAAATATATCCTATAACAACAACAAATATATCAGACAACATATATCCAATCACATCAACAAATATATCAGATAGCCTATATCCAATCACACCAACAAATATATCAGACGGCCTATCGCATCACCAAGTATATCAGACGACCAACATCCCATCGCATGAACAAATATTTCCCATAACATCACCGAATATATCGGACTGCCTATCACATCAACATATATCCCAACGCATAAACAAATATGTTCTATTGCATCAACAAATAAATCAGACGACCTATCGCATCAACAAATATATGAGATGGCCTATATCCTACCGCATCATCAAAAATATCCTATCACTACAATGAATATATCAGACGACCTATCGCATCAACATATATCCTATCGCATTAACAAATATATCAGGCGTCGATCGCATCAAAATATATCCGATCGCATCAACAAATATATCAGACGGCCTATATCCCATATTCTATCACATCAACAAATATACCAACGTACTAGGCGGCCTGTCGCACCAACATAATATATACTATCGCATCAACAAATATATCAGACAGCCTATATCCAATCGCATTAACAAATACATCAGACGACCTATCGCAGCAACATATATCCTATCGCATTAACAAATATATCAGGCGGCCTATCATATATCCTATAGCATTAACAAATATATCAGGCGGCCTATCATATATCCTATCGCATTAACAAATATATCAGGTGGCCTATCATATATCCTATCGCATTAACAAATATGTCAAACGGCCTATCGCATCAACATATATCTCATCGCATCAAATATATCCCATTGCATAAACAAATATATCCTAGTGCATCACAAATATATCAAACGGCTTATCGCATCCACATATATTACATCGCATCAACAAATATATACTGTTTCACCAACGTGTATATCAGACGGCCTATCGCATCAACAAATATATCAGACGGCCTACATCCCATGAACAAATATTTCCCATAACATCAACTAATATACCAGACGGCCTATCGCATGAACATTTATCCCATAGCATAAACAAATATATTCTATTGCATCAACGAATATATGAGACGACCTATCGCATCAACAAATATATCCTATTGCATCAATGAATATATCAGACCACCTATCACATCCACGTATATTCTATCAAATTCACAAATACACCTTACTGCACCAACAAATATATCAGACAGACTATCGCATCAACACATAAAACAGACGCCTACTGCATTAAAAAAATGCAACTAATATATCCTATCGCATTAACAAATATAACAGACAACCTATCGCATCTACATATATATTCCTATCGCATTAACGATTAAATATCCTATCACAACAACGAGTAGGCCTATATTAGACCGCCTATCGCATCAACATACATCCTATCGGATCAACATATATTCTATCGCATTAACAAATATATCAGACAGTCTATATCCCATCGCATCAACATATATCCCATTGCAGAAACAAATATATCCTATTGCATCACAAATATATCAGACCGTCTATCGCACCCACATATATTTTATCGCATCAACAAAGATATCCTATTGCACCAACCTATATATCAGACGGCCTATCGCATCAACATATATCCCCTATCGCATTGACAAATACATCAGGCAGCCGATTGCATCAAAATATATCCCATCGCATCAACAAATATATCAGACGGCCTACATCCAAACCAATCAACAAATATATCAGACGACCTACATCCCAACGCATGAACAAATATTTCCCAGAACATCAACGAATATATCAGACTGCTTATCGCATCAACATATATCCCAACGCATAAACAAATATATTCTATTGCATATCCACGAATATCGGACGACCTATCGCATCAAAAAATATATGAGACTGCCTATATCCTACCGCATCAACAAATATATTCTATCACATCAACGAATATACCAGACGGCCTGTAACATCAACATATATCCTATCGCATTAACAAATATAACTATTAACAACAAAAAATATCTCAGACGGCCTATATCCCATCGCATCAACAAATATAACTTATAACAACAACAAATATATCAGACAACATATATCCAATCACATCAACAAATATATCAGTCAGCCTATATCCAATCACACCAACAAATATATCAGACGGCCTATCGTATCAACAAATATATCCTATCGCATCAACAACTATATCAGACGACCAACATCCCATCGCATGAACAAATATTTCCCATTACATCACCGAATATATCAGACAACCTATCGCATCAACAAATATATGAGACGGCCTATATCCTACTGCATCATCAAATATATTCTATCACATCAACGAATATACCAGACGGCCTGTAGCACCAACATATATCCCATCGCATCAACAAATATATCTTATCACAACAACAAATATATCAGACGGCTTATCGCATCAACATATATCCTATCGCATTAACAAATATATCAGGCAGCCGATCACATCAAAATATATCCGATCGCATCAACAATTATATCAGACGAGCTATATCCCATATTCTATCACATCAACAAATATACCAATGTACCAGGCGGCCTGTCGTGTCGCACCAACATAATATATACTACCGCATCAACAAATATATCAGACAGCCTATATCCAATCGCATTAACAAATACATCAGACGACCTATCGCAGCAACATATATCCTATCGCATTAACAAATATATCAGGCGGCCTATCATATATCCTATCGCATTAACAAATATATCAGACGGCCTATCATATATCCTATCGCATTAACAAATATATCAAACGGCCTATCGCATCAACATATATCTCATCGCATCAAATATATCCCATTGCATAAACAAATATATCCTAGTGCATCACAAATGTATCAAACGGCTTATCGCATCCACATATATTACATCGCATCAACAAATATATACTGTTGCACCAACGTGTATATCAGACGGCCTATCCAATCAACAAATTTATCAGACGGCCTACATCCCATGAACAAATATTTCCCATAACATCAACTAATATATCAGACGGCCTATTGCATGAACATTTATCCCATAGCATAAACAAATATATTCTATTGCATCAACGAATATATGAGACGACCTATCGCATCAACAAATATATCCTATTGCATCAATGAATATATCAGACCGCCTATCACATCCACGTATATTGTATCACATTCACAAATACACCTTACTGCACCAACAAATATATCAGACGGACTATCGCATCAACACATAAAACAGACGGCCTACTGCATAAAAAAATGCAACTAATATATCCTATCGCATTAACAAATATAACAGACAACCTATCGCATCTACATATATATTCCTATCGCATTAAAAATTAAATATCCTATCACAACAATGAGTAGGCCTATATTAGACCGCCTATCGCATCAACATACATCCTATCGGATCAACATATATTCTATCGCATTAACAAATATATCAGACAGCCTACATCCCATCGCATCAACATATATCCCATTGCAGAAACAAATATATCCTATTGCATCACAATTATATCAGACCGCCTATCGCACCCACATATATTTTATCGCATCAACAAAGATATCCTATTGCACCAACCTATATAACAGGCGGCCAATTGCATAACAAT
>NW_004797387.1:146976-165161 GCF_000002075.1 Aplysia californica
CATCAACATACATCCTATCGCATCAACAAAGATATCAGACGGCCTATCGCATCAATATACATACTATCGCATCAACAAAGATATCAGACGGCCTACATTCCATCACATCAACAAAGATATCAGACGGCCTATCGCATCAACATACATCCTATCGCATCAACAAAGATATCAGACGGCCTATCGCATCAATATACATACTATCGCATCAACAAAGATATCAGACGGCCTACATTCCATCACATCAACAAAGATATCAGACGGCCTATCGCATCAACATACATCCTATCGCATCAACAAAGATATCAGACGGCCTATTGCATCAACATAAATACTATGGCATCAACAAATATATCAGACGGTCTATATCCTACAGCATCAATAAAAATATCCTATCACAACGACGAATAAATCAGACGGCCTATCGTATCAACATAATATATCCCATCGCATCAACAAATATATTCTATCATATCAACGAATATACCAGACAGCCCGTCGCACCAACATTATATCCCATCGCATCAACAAATATATCCTATCACAACAACAAATATATAAGACGGCCTATATCCCATCGCATCAACAAATATATCAGATGGCCTATCGCATCCGCATATATATATACTATCGCATCAACAAATATTTCTCACATCAACAAATATATCAGACAGCCTGTCGCACCAACATATATCCCATCGAATAAACAAATATATTCTATTGCATCAACGGCTATATCAGACAGGATAGGTTTTACTATTTTTTCTCCCCTTATACACCTGGAAGGTAGGCAGTGGGGTGGCGTTGAAAAAAATTTTTTTTAAATCGGAACCAGGGGTATTACAATCATATTTTTGTCAAGTATCTAATCGCACTAATCACCAACTTTCGCTTCAACAAATATATCAGAGAGCCTATCGCATATACATATATCCTAACGCACTAACAAATATATCCTGCCGCATCAACATATATCCCATCGCATCAACAAATGTATCCTATCGCATCTGCAAATATATCAGACAGCCTACTGCATAAAACAACAAGGCATCCTATCTCACCAAAAAATATATGTGAGGCAGCTTATCACACCAAAACATATATCCCATCGCATCAACAAAAATACCAGATCACCTAGTGCTTAACAAATATATTTTAACGCACAAACAAATATGTCGTAACGCATCAAGCAATATATCAGACAGCCAATCGCACCAACATATTATATCCTATCGCATCAACAGCTAATCAGACCAAAAAATATACCCATTCCATATCAACAAATATATCAGACTGCCTATCGCATCAACACATAAACCTTTTTCATCAACAAATGATTCAGACAGCCTACTGCATCCAGGGCTGCCCACCCACCAGCATATGTTTTAGTAATCAGCAAATAGAATAATGGTAAACCGGCTTAAAAAGTGTAAAATGGCCAAGGAGTTTAACATAAACGAAGACGTGATGATATAAAAGGGCAGGAATTTTTTAACACAATGTCAATCAAATGTTTGCCTCACTCCTGGCTTTGGCACTTTTATAGTTTTATGTTTTTCTATGAGCAAAGTGGCACTGCACGACTACAAGGGCTCATCGCAAAGACGGTATTACTACTGTTAGAGTTAGACAGCTGCACTTGACGGAGTGGCGGGTCAGGTAGGTTTTACTATTTTTTCTCTCCTTATACACCTGGAAGGTTGGCAGTGGGGTGGGGTTTAAAAATATTTTTTCAAAACATCGGAACCAGGGGTATTACGATCGTATTTTTGTCAAGTATCTAATCGCACTATGATCACCAACTATTGCTTCAACAAATATATCAGAGAGCCCATCGCATATACATATATCCTAACACACTAACAAATATATCCTACCACATCAACATATATCTTATCGCATTAACAAATCAGAATGCCTATCGCATTAACATATATCCCCTCGCATCGACAAATATATCCTATCGCATTAACGAATATATATAAGACGGCCTATTGCATTTAAAAAATGTATCCTATCTCACTAAAAAATATATATGAGGCTGCTTATTACAACAAAACATATATCCTGTCCCTTCAACAAATATATCAGACCACCTAGTGCATAACAAATATATCCTGACGTATACCAACAAATATATATATATATATCCCAACACATCAACCAAAATATCAGACAGCCTATCGCACCAACTTTACATGTATTCTATCGAATCAACAGCCAATCAGACCTTATAATATACCCTACTGCATAAAAAAATATATAAGACAGCCTATCGCATCAACAAATATATCGGAAGGCCCATCGCAGCAACAAATTTATCAGACGGCCTATTGCACCAACGAATATATCCCATCGCACCAACAAATGTATTGGCTACCCATCAACAAATATATCGCATCAGCATATATCCTATCACATCAACAAGTATATCATATCGCATCAACCAAAATATCGGACAGCCTGCCACATCAACAAATACTTCAGACGGCCTATTGCATCAAGAAATATATCCTACTGCACAAACAAACATATCCTGTCGCATCAACAAATATATCCTACCTCAACAGCACATATGAGATGACCCAACAAATATAATATATATCCTATCGCATCGCAAATATATCCTTTCCCAACAACAAATATCAGACAAAATGACAAATATATACCAACCCATCAAAGACAGTCCTTCTACATCAACAAATATATCACACAGCCTATCGCAACAACAAATATATTTTCTGACCGGAGCCCATTTCTTCAACATATAATATCAGACCACCCATTGCATCGGTCTATCCCACAACATATATACAGACAGCATATCAAAACAGCAATTATATCAGGCAGTGGCCCATAGCTTCAACATACATATCCGACCACCAAACGCATTGGCCTACGCCATCAATCTGTTGTTTTTTTTCAATTTCAGACGCCCTATCGCAACAGTATAGTATAAATTCATCAGACCGCCTATCTAGATCGCAAAAACAAAGGGATCTTTAACGTGCGCTACTTGCACACAGGACCTCCGGGATTCTTTACCCTTGTCTAGGAAGGCTTCACCTACCATAAGATCAGGGGTGTGGCTGAAAGACGGTGGTAAGAAGGAGCCAAGTAGAAGCAGTAGAAAGGCTGCAGAAAGAGTCAGGAGCCTAGAAGAGTGGCAAAGGAGGTGAGGGGGTCGGTGCCCACATTCTATAGCATCAACTGCATCTACATATGTTGTAAAACAAAATGTGCATGGCCTACTGCAACAGCAGAAAAAAAAGTGTATGGCCTATTGTGTCTATTGCAAAAACAAAAAATGTTTAACTTATATTCAACAGAGATACAAAAAGTGTTTAACATATTACATCAACAGAAGGAGTGAATAGTCTGTTTATTAAATCCATATCAAGAACAGAAAAAGAAAGTATATCACCTACTGAATCTATTAAATCAACAAAAAGAGAAAGTGTGCTGCTTGTTGCATCTATTTCATTAAAAAAAAACACTTGGGAATGTATTATCCTATTGGTATTTCAGTAATTGTTATTGCCCTTATTCATCATACAATAAAGCTATCTATCACCAACAAATACTTATTTAATATCTAACAACAGTTATTCAACATTCAATCAATGCTTCCTCAATATTCATCTTGCAATGCAGCTTTTGTCTAACAAAACAGTTATTCGTCATTCTATCCAACACTTCATCAATACCAGTCTGACAACCAATACTTAATCAACATCTTTACTTACATCTTTCTCCACACTTGGCTATCCATCAATTCAACCAATGCTCTTCAATATCTGTCTCACACATAAACAGCTACTCATCATTTGTACCAAAATTTCTTCAAAACTTCACCAACATTAATCTTGTTAAACTGTTATTCATCATCTTGCAACACAGCTCTTCACCATTTCAACCATTCATCACCTTTATACCACAACACCGTTTTCCATAATTTCACAGAATGGTCTTTGGTTACAGCAACCAATATGTCATCAATATCTAAAACGCACATCGTTTCACATAATGGTTTTAGATAATTTCAACCCATACTGCGTCAATATCTAGAGCAAGATGGCTGGCAACCAGTCCTTCTTAACAATACCACTTCAATCTTTTCAACAACACGGCTATTTATCATTTCAACAAACACTTCATATTATATATTCTATCTTGGACTACGATTAACAATTAAGTCGCACCATGGTTATCCACCCCTTTGACCAATACATCTTTAATCTGTATTACGACTCACCATTTTAATTTTAACCGCACTTCACCACTATTTAAAACAACACTGCTATCGATCATTTCAATCTATATTTCATCAATATCTAATATGCAAACTAGATTTTTATATTTAACAATATTACCGCAAAATCTACCCAACTCACGACTTGGCCATTCAAAACTCCCCTCCCCAAAAAGTTGTTCAGTATTTTAATCAATACTTCATCCACAACTATCTTGCATCTCAAATCACATTAATCACATTTTTTTTTCTCTAATGCAACACTGCTATTTCAACAAATACTCCATCAATCTCTAACGAACAACGCAGCTATGAACCATTCAACCAATAATTAACACCTGACATTAATAACAACTATCCATCATTTCGCAAAATGGTTATTACCAATTACTTCATTCTCACAACACGGTTATTTCATCAACACGGCTTTTCCATCATTTTCCCAACACGGCTATTTCATCATCTCACAAAATGGCCATTCACAATATCAACTGTACATCATCAGCTACTGCAAAAGCAACACAGTTATCCATCATCTCGCATTATCTTGCAACACAGCTATCCATCATTTCAACCAATGATTCCATCCATATCAATCTATAATTTTGTTGATAGGGGCGTTTAACCCATACACAGTTACTCGATATGTCAATCCATACTTCATCAATGCATCTCGCAAGGCAGCAATCGTTCTTACCTCATTAACATCTATTTCATGCTACCCCCACGACACAGTTATTGATTATCGTACAGCGTGGTTATTCAATGTATGAACATCCATCATTTCAGTCAATACTTCATCCATTTCTATCTCACAACAAAACCGTTCAGCACACCAATCAATGCTTCATCCATATCTATCTCCCAACACAGTTACCCATATACTCGCAATATAGCTATACATCATTTCACCAGATACATTTTCAATATATATGTATCTCACTGACTATTTATTATTTCAACTAACACATTACCAATATCTAACGCAGTATTGCTTTTCATCATTTCAAACATTTCATCACTACGGAGTATCTGACAACACAAGCTATTCATCATCTATCAATATGTCTATTTAACGTCTCAATCGGTACGTCGTCTTAATAAATAATACTTCATCTATCTCACAAAACACATTTATCTTTAAAAAAAAGGTGGGAGTTTTTTTTATGTACAATGTATATTGATACAATTTAGATCATACAGGAAGAGGGCTTCCAACCCTGCCTATCAGGTCGTAGTAGAAAGATTAAGATACCAGATGAAATTTTCTGAGGTCTCATGTGTGCAACAATTAGAGCCTAACCACTGAACCACAGACACGGGTGGTTATCTATTAGGCTATTCTTGATTTCACAAAGGGATTACGTTTATTTATCAGGCTATTTCCATCTTCTCACAATATGTTCAATCATAAGGTTTTTAACAACGTTATTCATCAAGCTATTCATAATTTCGCAGAACAGTTAGTCATCAGGCTATTCATCATCTCACTTCAAAGTTATTAGTCAGGGTATCTATTATTTCACAAAAAGTTCATTCTTTACTTTATCTCACAACAGATTGTTCATCAGGCTATTCATCAACTTACAACCACAGTTATTCAGCATTCATCATCTCAACACTATATTCATCAGGGTATTCATCCTTTTACAGTATGTTTATCAGATTTACATCATCCCAAAACACATTTTTCATCAGGCCATTTATCATCTCAATACACGGTTATTCATTAACCTTTTCATCATCTTTTCATCTCACAACACCGTTACTTATCAGGTTGTTCATCATTTTAAAGAATGGTTATTCATCAGGCTATTCATCATCTCACTATGCGGTTATTCATCAGGGTATTCATCATCTCACTATGCGGTTATTCATCAGGGTATTCATCATCTCACTATGCGGTTATTCATCAGGGTATTCATCATCTCACTATGCGGTTATTCATCAGGGTATTCATTATTTCACAACATATTTATTCCCCAGGTTTACCACATCTCGCAACAAGTCATTCATCAGGCTCCTCATCATTTCATCATCTCACAGCACCATAATTCATCAGACTATTCATCATCTCGAATCAGTTTTTCATCAGGCTTTCATCATCTCAATACACAGTTATTCATCAGTTCACAATTCATATATTCCATCAGGTTTACATTATCTTACAACAGACTATTCATCAGATTATTCATCCTCTCGTGTAAAAACACCATTTATTCATCATCTCATTGGGCCTACCTCACAACACCGTTTATTAATCAAGTTATTATCTCACAACCCGGACGATTCATCATCTCATTATCTCACAACACGGTTATTCATCAAGTTGTTCATTATCTCACAAAACGGTTATTAATCAAGTTATTCATCATCTCATTATCTCACAACACTGTTATTCATCAAGTTATTCATCATCTCACAACAAGGCTGTTAATCAGATTCATCATCTTACAACACAGTTATTCATCAGGCTATTCATCATTTCACCTACTCTTCACCTCAAAGTACATTTACCAACACCTACAACACAAAATTGTCAGCCAAATGTGGGCTAAAAAAATTCTATTTACTACTATCACTCAGCGTGAAAATCTATCAAATCAGCCAATTTGTCGATACAACATTTATTATATTTGTTATATCTGACTCGCAACACAATCTCCATCATTGACATATTTCAATAATATACCATGAATCTGGTGACGCTGATCCATTATCTAAATACTTCGTCAATACCAAATACAACATGGCTATCCTCCAAAAACATCCCGTCAACTCGCAACAGGGCTATCAATCATTTCAACCAAAAACTTTCAGAAACAGATAACCATCATTCTACAATGCCCTTAATACCCATTTCAAAATGCAAATGCCCATCATTTCGCAACACAGCTTTCCATCATCTACCATCATCTCACAACACAGCTATCCATCATCTACCATCATCTCGCAACACGGCTTCTACCATCATCTCACAACATGCCTTTCCATCATCTACCATCATCTCGCAACACAGCTCACAACACAGCTATCCAACATCTCACAACACAGCTTTCCATCATCTACCATCATCTCGCAACACAGCTATCCATCATCTACCATCATCTCGCAACACGGCTTTCCATCATCTACCATCATCTCACAACACAGCTTTCCATCATCTACCATCATCTCACAACACAGCTTTCCATCATCTACCATCATCTCGCAACACAGCTATCCAATATCTCACAACACAGCTTTCCATCATCTACCATCATCTCGCAACACAGCTATCCATCATCTACCATCATCTCGCAACACAGCTTTCAATCATCTTACATCATCTCACAACACAGCTTTCCATCACCTATCATCATCTTGCAACATGGCTTTCCATCATCTCACAACACGGCTTTCCATCATCTACCATCATCTCACAACATGGCTTTCCTCATTTCAACCAATGTTTCTGAACCAACTCACAACACGGCTTTCCACCATTTCATAACAGTCATTTCGCATCTCGGCTTTCCGTCATCTCATAACACAACTATCCATCATCTCGCAACACTTTTTGGCAACACAGCTTTCCATCATCTCGCAACACGGCTTTCCATCATCTCGCAACACAACTAACCATCATCTCACAACACAGCTTTCCATCATCTTGCACACTTTTTTTGGCAACACAGCTTTCCATCATCTCACAACACTTTTTTTGGCAACACAGCTATCCATCGTTTCCCATCATCTCGCAACAATGCTTTCCATCCTCTCCCAACACTAAAATCCCTCATTTCAACTGATGCTTCCTCATCAATATCTATCACAACCTGGTTATCCATCATCCTTTCAACTAATACTCCTTCCATATCTATGACACAGTAAAGCCATTCATCATAATTTTAACCAAAATTTCAGCATAATCAAAACGCAAGAGCAGTGATAGTCATTTCAACCAATAAAAATAATCTCTCTCTCTCTCTCTCTCTACAACTCAACACAGTGATCCATCATCATTTCAACCAATAATTTCTCTTTCTCTTGACACTGTGATCCATCGTCTAGCAAATCGGGTATTCATAATTTCATACATACATCCCTAATACTCTATTGGACAACACGCTTATTCGTTGCCTTAATCAACAATTCATCTCAACCTATACATGATGTACTCTTCATCAATTATCTCACAACACAGTATTTTCAGGCTATTAATCATCTCGCCAAACTAAGAAAATTTATCATCTCACAACGCCATTATTTAACCTACCAATTATCATTCTAACAGAATATCATCAATGTCTAAAATACAAAAATGCAACTAACAGTTTCTATTCAACACTTTAACCATTATGTCATCAATATAATTATATCTACTTCAAGAATATCTATTATATCATCATCTGTATTCCAACATGACTGTTCATCATTTCAACTAGTCCTTCATCAATATCTATCCTGCCAGGTTTACCAATTATGTCAACCAGTACATTATTCTATATATCTAACAAAACAGCTATTTGTTGTGCATCAGTATTTATCTACCAACACTTGTCCTTTACCTCAACACTTTATCAATATCCGACATAATAGAGCAATCAATAATTTCCACCATTACTTCATAAATAACTATCGCTAAATGGCTATTAATCTTTTCAACCAAAACTCATGATTATCTACGATATAGTTAACTATCCATCATTTCTACCACAGCTTCCTCAATGTTAATCTTGCAATGGGGGACTAAACCTAGCTATCCATCGTGATTCATCATTTCAAAGCACAGAAATTCATCATCTGAAACAACTGCATCCTAATACCTATTGAATAACATAGTTACTCTTCATTTCAAACAATACTTCCTCAATATCTATCTCATAGAAAAGCTATCCATTACTGCCTGGTTACCTACTTCAAGTAATTCCTCAGTATCTTCTATACATTGCAACACAGCCATCCATCATGATTCATCACCTCGTAGCTCAGATAGATATATCCATCATTTCATTTGTTCCAAGTAAAGAGAAGCAATCCATCATTTTCAAAAAACTACATCCTAATCTAATATCCATCTTGCAATGCGGCAACCATTCATTTCAAACAACAATTCCCAAATATCCATGTCACAACAAAGCAACACATTTAAAGTTCTGTCCTTCAACCAATGCATCGTCATCATCTATTTTGCAACACAGCTGTCCGTCATCTCACAACACAGTTATCCATATTTCCACAATATCAATCTCAAAACTGGGCTTTTCATCAACTGGCATCACAGTTTTCCATCATTCCAACCAATACTTCCTCATTCTCTATCTCACAACACTGCATCCTTTCACATCACAATTGTCCATCACCCTTTCTTTCTACCAATGCTTCCTCGATATCTATCACGCAACACAGCTCTATCCTTCATCTCATAAGACAGCTATTTCTCATCCATCATTTTAACCCATGCTTACACCTTTGAAAAAATGGCAACCCATCATTCCTACCAATACTTCCTCAACATATATCTTGTTTCACAGCTGTCCATCATTTCAGCCAATTTTTCCTCAATATCTAACATTCAACACAGTAATCCACCATTTCAACCATAATTTACAATCGACTATTCTATCATTTCAATCAATGTTTTGGCCGGAACATTCAGTAGCCATCCTCTAACATGGTTAACGGTCATTGTCATTTTCACCAAAATTGCCCCCACAGCAACTTCCCCATACTACAACTAATACTTTTTAAACAGTATCTCACTAGCAATGTGGCTATCTATCACAAACCATTTTAACAAACATTTTAGTAAAATTCACAAGCAACACCGTTACATGTAAATTCCACCAAAAATTTTTAGGCAATCCAACTTCCAACACGGTTAACAATCATTTCAAGCTTAAGCAATCCTACTTGCGACACAGTTATCCATCATTTCAACCGATCATTTCGCAATATCCATCACATAACCATGGCTATTCATCATTTCAGCCTATTTAATCCACCATAAAACTAGGCACAATTTCAACAAATATTTAATCACCAATAAATTCGAAACATGGCTATCCATTAGTTTTACTAATCTTTCATCTCAATATTTAACACTTAACACTGCTATTTATCATTCCAAACTATATTGCAACACGGATATTCATCATCATATTAACTAATAACGGACTCGCCACACGGCTACCCATCATTTTAGCAGATCTACAACAATATCTAACGAGCAACACAGCTATCCATCAATTCAATCAATATTCCATTATTAACACACAACACAGTCATTCGTCAATTCAACCAGCAACACGGTTATTTATCATTTCTACCAATACTAGAGCAACAACTCGCACCACAGCTACCCATCATTTCATCCTGTTTTGATTCACAACACTACTATCATTCATTTGATCCAATATTTTTGTTGCAGTACTTTAAACATGGTTTATCTAATACTTCAACTAATATTTTTAGTCACAATACACGCAATGTCCAACTCACAAGGTAATAAAACTTTCTACCAATATTTTTATTGCATTAATAGCAACGAGATGGGGCATCTTTTTTCATGTTTTGCACTACTGGTATAACAATCATATTCACAACACTGCAAAGGACCACAAGAAGCAATATTCTAAAAATATCCAAGATTGCACTACCCTGGCTGTCCATTATTTTCATTACCGTACTGTTAAAAACAAAGTCACTGCACAACTATCCATTGTTTCAACTAATTGTCAAACATCAAACATAAATTTAGTTATTTCTACCTAACTACTCAATTGTCAATCATTTCTGCTACTACCATTGTAGTAACAAAATTCACCACACAGCTATTGTAAGCATCTACATTACAACAAAAAATAGCCTCCGCACTATCCACCATTTCAACCTATATTTTACAACAATAGTTTTTCCGCAACACGGTTATCCATAATTTCAACCAAAAATTCGATGGGCCATCCCATTTTTTTTTCTTTGTTTGAGTAGGTGTTTCATGGCCCTATCGACTCAGCTTTGGCAAAGATTGGCCATCCATCATACGTCAATGCAATAATTTTTTACGATCGCTAACACAAAGCATACGTTTTGATTGCATCGAATCATAACACATTTACCCATCACTTCGCGCCGATATTTCCATCCTACCACATTACCAGTTTCCTTAATTTCAACAATATCTAGTTCACAACATCATTGCAATTATTTCAATATTTTTACATTATCATCTAAGCATCCATTTCACCCAATATTTTGGTTGCAACACTAACAACATGACCAACTATCTTCCATCATTTCAACCGATATCTTAATCGCACACAGCAATCACTGATTTCAACAAAATGTAAGTGGCAAAAGGCGTTATCTCCATTTGAACAATATATTCGCTCACATTACAGCTAAAAATAAGTTCATCACTTGGACTGATATGCTAGCAATTTCATACTACAAACCTGTCCAAAATTTCAACCATGTTTCAGAAATATTCAATTTTGGTGTCCAACACAACACACTATCCCTAGAGTCTTTCAAATATTTCAGTAACAACACTCCAAACACAACTGTCCATCAGTCACCCTTTTTAATTTGTCAACTAAGTATTCCTTCACACATTTTAGTCAAAACACTTCCAATGCAGGTATGCCATTTCCCCAAATGTTTCAGTAACAACGCTCCCAACAACACTTATCGTCCTTTGTCGGTATAAAACACTATTCATCGCTTCTACAAATATTTCCAGCAATATTTTCCAAAAAACAAATACATCACGTCCGGTCATGACAAATATCCATTCACTTTTATATATCAAAACAACTCGGATATCCATTCACCATTTTTTCCCAGATCATTTCAATACTGGCAACACTCCTAACAAGGTCTTCACTAATTGCATATTCCGTCGTTTACTTAGGCACTGCACCCAAAAACTACCATATATAAATAGGATGAAATAATATGGGATATAATGGTTTGTCTTTTAACACACAGCTTTCCATTTTTTCGACAAACATTTCTTGTTCAGTAACGTTTGCGGCACAATTCATCATTTCTAGAATAGAACAGTAGTATTATTGACATCCGTTTCACAGGTATCGACAACCGAAACAAGATCAAGCTTTGAAACCTGCCTGCAGTAAAGATTCAACTCAAAGAGCTGTTCATAATATCCCCGAAATTTAGTCTTCACAATCGCCAACAATTTGATTCTCCTCTACTTCCACAGTATTTCAGCAATATCTACACCTCATAACATCGGTATCTGTCACTTCAACAATTGGTACGATTCAATACGCACATCATCAACCCATTCAATGTAGCTATCCCATCAATTGAACAGCCACATACTTGTACTGTAGCTAGCGCACACTTCTACCCTCTATACATATATATAAACATTTTCTTCCTCCTTATTTCCTCTTCTGGGTGCAACATGTGACAACACTGATCAAAATATGTTTTTTCCCATGATCACTTAATTCATTTCCATCGTATCTGGAATGCAATGCGTCTAGTCCATTTTATTACAATGTTTTTCAGATATTCGGACATGGACCACAAAATGCTTCCCACCAGTTCAACACGTTCAGCTATACAGTACATCATACATTTCCACTGCATTCAAGAGTTCTCCCATGCAAAACTACAGATGTTTTCACGAACTGCACACTATGTGTCTATTTGTTCCTTTTCTGCATATGTATATCCCAGCATTGGCACACAGTACAAGTCTTTGGATCGTTTCCATCAGTAAGTTAGGCAATATCTTTCCAGCTTTCCGGTTTTCGTAAAGGCCTGCAAGCCAAACTTCTTTCTATCCTGTTCTCAAATACCCAATCAACAAAACCTAAACCGCCTCCTTTCTTCATTTTTCGCAAAACACACCATCGGTCAATTGTGCTTTTCAAGAATTACTCAGAAAAATCCAGGAACATTGAGACACAACCATGTCTTTCCATTCTATTTATATAAAAATGACAACAATAGCAACCAAACTTGAAACAGTAGCCTATAGTAAAATGAATTTATAGTAACCAAGGGGATTTTTCATACCTTTAAGTCATTGGTCCTGTAGGCCACACATGTTACAAGCACTGTTCAATCAAAAGCAAAAAGACAGCTCCAAGGGTGAGCAATGTTGTCACTCAAAAATCCTTTATAATCTGCTGCTTTTATTTGACCTATTTCAGCACTTCAGTCTCAGCTGCATTCAGCACACAAAATCTTTCTCCAAAATCTCTGCTTTCACAAGTCCCATCAACATATCGGCAATTACAGCACACACAAAAATAGCAAGTTGACTTGCTAACGACTCCACAAGATGTCGATGCTCAGAAGATTGTTTTGCTTTTTTTTTTTTTTACGTAGGTGTTTTTCACCCCCATCGAAACAATTCAGATCATTATGGAGGTGGGCTTCGGATCCTGCCAACCTGGGCCAACTGATTTGTTTGTTTATTATTTGAGTAGGTGTATTATGGCACCATCAACTCAGTTTTGGTCGGGGGGAGGGGCGCAACAGAAAGGGATACAATATCCCAACAGAGATACCGGGATACTTGAAAGAGCTTTATTACATTTTTTTCTCATAACTTCATGAAACCAGCAGACAAAGTGATATGTTTTCCACCATACATGTCGGCGCAATACAGGTACACAGACCATACATTTTTGCAAACATTTTTCAGTAATCCGGTACCAATAATGAGCCAAATGTAGTTTTCCACTTATGCCTTATGCAGAGCAGAAGTTTAAAAAATATCAAGGTAAGGAATATGTCCTTCTTTAGTTCTGTATACACTTGACTCGCATCGACATGAGATTTCCTCGATTTGTATGAATATTCCAATTACACAACAGGAAAGAGCACATTCTTTTCATTTCTTCTGCACATTTCCAAACAAACACAAATATTAGGTATTTATATGATGTCAACAAATATCGTCATGCAGCGTAAGATAACAGGCAATGTGCCTTTCCATCGTGGGGCCAAGTAATTCTGCAAACGGCATACATAATTCTCGCCTCTACGTTATTTTATGGCAAGGATCATGGCACAGCTCTTCAGATCTATGACTTGTACAAAAATGTCCACACAAAATGTTCCTTTTTTGGGGGTTTCAAATACACGTACTCTCGACTCGTTTTGCAATAGCATGAAGCCCATTAGTTTTCATAGATTTGTTCCAACATCAGCCCAAGAAACACATCCATTGCACCAAGAACACGGAAGCACGTTGTCTGTCTAGTAGTTCTACAAACATTTCAGCAAAAGCTAAACAGTAAAAATATCTGTTTAAATCAGCACCCAATACTACAATATGATTCACTCCGACTCTACATAATTCTCATCTATAGGTACACATTTGGTACAATAAGGCCACACCATCATTTCAAATGGAGCACACAAAAAAGTTTGTCAACTTGCGTAGGTATTGAAAACAACTCAACTTTCCGTCAGACCGCGAGTTACAGAGACACGCAAAAACCCACCCACAAGTATAATAAACGCTGCTCCCATCAATTTCACAAAAACATACACATTACTCCACAAGCCCATACAGCTTTCCATAGTTTTTCAGGGAAGTACAATTCACTATGCACCCTGGTCAAGATTTGGTAATATTAAACAAAAGCAGCATGTCTGGTTAAATCAGTATCGTACACGCTTAATGTGGATTTACTATTAGCAGAGTTCGAACATTTTCAGATTACCACTCCACAAAATTCAATTTTTTTTTTAAATCAATCAATATCAATATACATAAGTTTATACTAATACCACTATAGCTTGGTCTCGTGACCCAAGCCTGATATTCAAAACTAAAGCGGATGAGATCAGTGCAACTCAAGCAAAACCGACTCGTCAAACGCTCTCTTTGACACTGCAGCAAGGTTATTTGAGAGAAAGTTAAAAAGAACTACAAATGCAGTAGTAAAAGATTAGAATATTTGTCATCAGTCAAAAGAAAGCATGAAGGGTGGAAGAGATGAATATATGAAAGAGAAACGTCTTTTATACTCTACATCAGCAAAGGGTGGGTAACAACTGTAGAAGAAGGAGGGTATCGACATGTCTTGAAGATGGTATAGGGACCTGGACTGAAAAAGTTTAATATTCTCACCAACTCAATTTAGATCATTCATGAGATAGTCTACGTATATAATGTGAGAAAATGTCTTAACTTGTCAGCAAATGGATGCAAGGTACATGATTGTTAAACACGACATCAGAGAAAGAGATGCAATGTACAAATATAAAAGCACAAGGTGTTAGAAGCAGAAAACAGCCAAAAGTACATGTTTGAGCACAAAGATAGGGAAAGTGAGGATGTGTGCAGGCAGTTGATGTAAAACAAAAATGCCAAATTACAAAACACAATGACGACTTTGTTAAGACCTCTTGCGGTAGCAGGGGTAACTTAAAGTAACGGTTCGTTCATTCACACAAAATATTTTGCAGACAAACATGGAAAATTTGTAAGAAATATTAAATTTGTATTTCACTTATTTCAGGGAAATTAAGCAGTTTCTATTTTACGACCATAGGCTGGTACCATTTACTATCATGACCTTCAGCAAAATCCACCACGCTTCTGTTACTGTTAATGAGAGTAAGACAAACCATCTATTGAACTTTCAATTACGAGCACAATTAATATATATACAGACCATTTTTAAAGGTAACACAGTGCTCAAAACTCAATACAAAGCATTTGATAGCAATTTTTCTCAAACTGTATCAGAATGCAAACTTAGCTGATTTTCTACAGTAACAACAATAGAAGTACGAGGGTACTGGCAAATTTAGGCATCTAATGATTTCTTTTTTTATAGCCTATAAAATTCATTTGGTCCATTTTTTTAACTAAACACATTTCAGTCTTTTATTTTTCCCCATTAATACAACCTCAAATGTCTTTATGAACGATGCACATCAAATCCTATTTTCATTTTCGTCAATAGCTAAAATATACTCATTAAAAAACTCAATGTTGTATTTATGCACATGTTCAACTCAGTATAACTTAACATTTCACAATTCCATTTTCTGAAATGCATGCAAATTTTCATTTTTGCAACTTTCTCAATTTCAGAACTCAAATCTAAACCTGATTTCATCAAATGCTTGCTTAGTCATTCCAAACCATGCTAAAGCTAATTTAAAAATGATTCACATTTTTAATACTATTTTTTTTAGCCCAAGATGATATTCATAACTGCAGATTCGTAAACAAAGCTAATTTTAAGTGCACATCACTACAATGGTGACATTTTCAGTCAGAACAGGAAGCACATCAATGGTAAAAGCATGACTTTGTCAGAGATAGCATTTCTTATCAGTACCCCCCATACGGACACAAGCAGACAAGGGGAGGGGGGTGGAAAGAGATTTGTTTGATGAGTAAGTCTTGGGCCAGATCAAGAGAGAGAGAGAGGGGAGGAGAGAGTGGAGGTAGGTAGGGAGGGAGAGATCGGAGAGAGGGAAGGGAGAAAAGGAAGGTGGGGAGATAGAACGGGGGGGGGGGGGGGGGGGGGGGGAGAGAGAGAGAGAGAGAGAGAGAGAGAAAGGAATGAGGCAGGAGACAGTTCAGAACATGGTTTATTCTATCTTTTTGTTCGGTGTTTTTTTGGTTGGGTTTTTTTCAACAAATTACGTTCTCATGCTCTTTGATTAGCCATACAAGCTGAGCTTATTTTGACCCTATGAAAAATGACAGTAGAGCAGACTAGTGTAATAAAATAAATCCAATTCAAGTTTGTTTTATTTTTGAAAACTTATTTTTTAACCAAAACTGGTACCTAGAACCAATATTAATACTTAAGAAAGTAAATCTATCTTCGGAATGTTCAAGTACTGACACCGCAAAAAACTTTTTTGTTATCACAAAACATTTTCTAAAATATCCACCTAGTAGCCTTCACCTATTTCACTATATTTTCTAGGGCATCTAATCTGCTGTTCTTTTCAGAGTTCAGCGCTATTCACAGCATACAATACAAATAGTTTTGACAGAATATGAACCTATAGTATAGTTTCTAAAGAACTTCAGTTTTAAACAGAAAAATAAGTAGGCTATCTCGAGTTACTTAAAATATTTTGCTCCAACAATCTTGTCCTCTTTTTTTTGTCTCAAAACAAAACATATTCAAGTTTTGTGGTTTTGTGAGGCTTTTTTTCCCCTTTTTCCACTTCACATTTTGATAGGGGGGGTTTTTTCCAAGTTTTGTTATTTTCGATACAACACAGGTCAAATTTTGTTCAGTTTTTCTTACCCCTCCACCACTCATGTTTTGTCATGTTCGATGCCACACTCACAAATAAGTTTTGTTGATATTACGCATCCTTCCAATGTACATCATGTAGGCTACAAAAAAAGACAAATTTCATTTTCATTTTTGATTGTGTATGTCTTGATGAAACGAAACAAAGACTGTTATCAATGTAACATGGTAGACTATAAATACAACGCATAAAGGTACAACAATCTTATGCACCAATTTCTGCAAAGCTCATTTCAAATCCAAGGAAATTATATAATGTTCTAAACAAAACATTTTAATTAAATGACTTCAAAGCATTGTCTCTCATAGTAAACACCAGTACATTATAAAACACCAACAAGGTACGCAGATTAGATTTCAGTGTAACTCTTTAGCAGCTCATTGCAACTTTTGACAGTACACAGCCGCGACAGCGTGTCCCGCTCAGATACAATTACATCCCAATTACAAATCAGTAACACTCACCAAAGTATCAGTTATTTCTTAGCAAGATAGAAGACCTGGAAGAGTGTGCCTGTGTGTTGTGTGCGTGGCTGAGTGAGTGTGTGTGTGTGTGTGCACGCGTGTATGTGTATGTGTGCAAGGGCATGTGGGCCAGTTGTGTGCAAGTGAATGAGCAAGTGCATTTGGTGTATGTGCAAATACAAAATATGTGTGTGAACAAGAAAGGG
>NW_004797387.1:165261-168121 GCF_000002075.1 Aplysia californica
ACACACACACACACACACACACACACACACACACACACACACACACACACAAACACACACACACAAACACACACACACACACGGGACCGCAACAGGAACCATTTCACTTTCACTATGTAAAGCAG
Organism: Aplysia californica; assembly: GCF_000002075.1. Lineage (NCBI taxonomy): Eukaryota > Metazoa > Mollusca > Gastropoda > Aplysiida > Aplysiidae > Aplysia > Aplysia californica. Next base: position 165,387 of record NW_004797387.1, read on the forward strand.
TTTATTGGAAAAATGATAGTAATACGTGCTTGGGTATGGTCTCCAATGAAAGAAAGGGGTAGTCGGGTCGACCGTGAACGCTATGTGGAGAGTTTTTTGTGTTATAATAAATCAATTATTAGTTCGGAGTCATATAGTGCATGCGTGGGATAAAGAGAGAGAAAGGGAATGAGAGAATGGGGGAAGGGAGAAAGGTAGAGCGGGAATGAGGGGAGAGAGAGAGAGAGAGAGAGAAAGAGAGAGATTCGTTTGTCAATGTGAAGTACAGTGATTTAAAAGTAAATATCAACAAGGAGAATAGAGAAAACTGAGGGAACCTTACATTAAGTAAAGGCAATAGAGAGAACAGTTGGGGGGGAGAAGAGATTTTTAAAAGAAAGGAATCGGGGTATGGGGAAAAGTATAGTGCAAGATTTTTTTTATTGCAAGGGAGGGGGGGGGAGAAAGGAATGAAGCAGAAGATAGGCACAAGGGTTCAGTGCATGATTTCTTCTATCTTTTTTTTTTTTTTAAATTGGAGATATGTTCTCAAGATCTTTGATTAGCCATTATAAGCTTAGCTTATTTTGACCATATATATATATATATGACTGTTTAGTTGACTAATGTTATAATAAATCCAATCATACCTTCTTTTTTTTTTTTTTGGTTGTTTGTTTGTTATAAAACTGGTCGCTAAATACTACTAGAATTAATATTGGGAAAGTAAATCTCTCTTAGAAATTTTTAAGTACAGATGCCACAACCATCTATTTTGTACGGTATTTATATACATTCTCTAAAATATCCACCTACTACACCTACTTAATTATGTTTTCTAGGGTATCTAAACTGCCCTCATTTTTAAGTTTTCAGTGCTATTCACAGCATATCCAATTAACCTACATAATTTTGGCAGACTACGAACCTATAGTTTTTCCAAGACCTTCAGTGTTAAACAGAAGAATAAGTATCATGAGTTACTAAATTTCTTTTGTCTTTTGCAAGCCCTTCCAGTTCTCGAAAGTTTGAAGGATGATAAAAAATGATTTTCTTTCAATACAGAGCATGTTCAAGTTTTGTAAAGGTATTTTCCCCTTTCGTCCACTTAAATTAACATTTTGACAGGCTTTTAAAAAAAATTTAACAATGCCCATTCAAGTCTTATCCTTTTCAATACAATGCACGTTCAACTAATTTTAGGATCTTCCTCCACCCCCAACATTACTCAAGTTTTGTCAAGTATAGATACGGGGAAGAGAGAAAACTGAGGAAAACTTGGGTAATGCAAAGGCAAAAGAGAGAACAGTTGGGAGGGGGGAGAAAAAGGAAACAGGTACATGGAGAAAAAGTATAGTGCAAGATAGAATAGCAGGGAGGAAGAAATGAAGGAGGCAAGGGAGATGAGCAAGGAGGAAGAAATGAAGGAGGCAAGGGAGAGGCAGACGGAGGAAAAAAAGAATGAGGCAATGGAGAGGAGCAAGGGTTCAGGACATAATTTATTGCAAAAGACGCAGATATCATTCTCATCCACCTATGACAGTTTAGTTGACAAGTAAAAATAAATCCAATCCTAGGGGTTTTTTGGGGGGGAGTGGGGTTAAAACTTATTTTTTAACCCCCCCCCAAAAAAAAAACGTACCCTAAAAAGTACCAATGTAAGAAAGTGTAAACTTCTCTTAGGAATTTTCAAGTAGGCCTACAGACCCCCAAAACTTGTTTTGTAAAAATACATTCTCTAAATATCCACCTAGTAAGTACACCTAATTAACTATTTTTTAAGGGCATCTAATCTGCCATCACTTTCAGTTTTCAGTTCTATTCGCAATATTTAAATTTCAAACAGAAGAATTAAAAATGTTTCATCTTTTGCAAGTTTGGTCATTTTTTTTTCTTCTCAACACAGAACATACAAGTTTTGTGAGGGTTTCTTCGCCCTTTTTAGCGCACTTCAATAAAATACACATTTACATTTTCATAGGGCATTTTTTTTTTTCAGGGTTTGTCATTTTCAACGCACATTCAGATTTTGTTAGGAATTTTTCCCAGACACCACTCAATTTTTGTCAAGTTCAATACCACACTCACGATAACGCTTTTGTCCTTTCGAAGTACATGTACAAGAAAACATAAAATTCTCTTTCATTTTTAATTGTGTATGGCTTTTTATATTAAAACGAAACAAAGACCAACTTGACGGTTATCAATGCAAAAGCCGTAGGTTACAACGCAAAAAGGTACAAGAATCATCTATTGAATAATTTCTGCAAAGCACATATCAAATCCAGAGATATTTTCTAAACGAAAGCTTTTAAGTAATCGACTTCAAAGCATTGTTTATGAAACAACTCTCATAATAAACACCACTACCTACAATATAAAACACCAACAAGGTATGCAGATTAGATTTCAGCATTAAGAAACAATTTGCAGGTTAAACCCATTTTGTTTGAAAAGGCTTTAGCACCTCACTGTAACTTTTGAACAACTTCAGCACACTGCATGTTCCACTCAGATACAATCGTGTCCCAATTGCCAATTCCATCATAAACACTCACCCAAGTTTGAATTATTTCTTAGAACAGCTGTGTGTGCGTGTGCGTGTGCGTGCGAGTGTATGCTGTGCATAAAACAATTTGTGCGAATGAGAGAGAGAGAGAGAGAGAGAGAGAGAGAGAGAGAGAGAGAGAGAGAGAGAGAGAGAGAGGAGAGAGAGAGAGAGAAGAAAGAGAGAGAGAGAGAGAAAATATTGAGTA
>NW_004797387.1:168459-192591 GCF_000002075.1 Aplysia californica
GGAGGAAAAAAGGAATGAGGCTGGAGACAGATAGGTGCAGGGGTTCAGGGCGTAATTTAATCTTTTTTATGATTTTTTTTTTTTTTTTTTTTTGGGGGGGGGTATAATTGCAAAAGATGTAATGTTCTCATGCTCTTTGTTTAGCCATTATAAAAAATATAATAGAAGCTTAGCTTATTTGGACCTACAACTAATATAATAATAAATCCAATTAAAGTTCCGTCTTTTGTTTTTGTGTTCTTTTTTAAAACCAAAACTGCTACATAGAATTAATATTAAGAAAGTAAATTGTAAATCTCTCTTTGGAATTTTTTACGAAGAGATACCACAAGTAAAAATAAATTCTCTAAAATTATATTCACCTTGTACACCTACTTAATTATGTTTTCTAGAGTGCCTAAACTGCCGTCATGTTCAATTTTCAGTGCTACATATTCAATTACCCTACATAGTTTTGGCAGACTGCGAGCCTATAGTTTTTCCAGAACTCCAGTGTTGTTAAACAGAAGAATAATAAGTATCTTGGGTTACTTAATTTGATTTGGCAAATTGCAAGCCCTTCTAGTTCTCAAAATTTCGTTGGGGTAAGTGTTTCATGGCGCTTGCAACTGCCTAAGGTCATTATGAGTGTGCGGGACACATCAAACAATTTCAGTAGGTAGGAAATTTTTAATTATGCAGGGTTGCGGCCGAAGTCTACTCTTATCAATTTTAGACCACCAAGGGATCTTCAACGTGCGCACCTTGCACATGGGACCTCCGAGATTTTTTCGCCCTTGTCCAAGAAGGCTAGGAGTACATCTTTCCAACCAGAAGATCAGGGGTGTGGCTGAAAGACAGGAGTAAGGAAGAGCCAGGGAGCAGCAGTAGAATGGCTGCAGAAAGAGTAGGGAGCCCAGAAGAGGGGGCAGAGGGGGTGAGGGGGTGGGAGCAGAAAGCAGAAGACAGGACATTACTAGAGAGCATGAAAGGAGGTGAAAGGAGACAATTTTAGAGAAGAAAATTTTTCTGTCGCTACCCAGATTCTACTAACCCAGGACCTTTGAATGAGAAACTAACACCTTAACCTCTAGGCCACGAGAGCCCCCTCAAAATTTTGCTTGATTAAATTTATTTTTTTTCAATACAGAAAACATTCAAGTTTTGTGATGGTATTTTCCCCTTTTGCCTACTAAATGCACATTCACATTTTGAAGCGCTTTTTTCTTAATTAAACAATGCTCAATCAAGTTTTGTTCTTTTCAACACAATGCATCAATGCACATACAAATAGTTTTGTCAAGATTTTCCCCCAAAACCACGATTAAGTTTTGTCTATAGCCTACTATGCATTCTTCTGATGTACATGATGTCACATACAAGAAAACATAAAATTCCTTTTCATTTTAGATTGTGCATGGCTTTTTTGATGAAACGAAACAAAGACCAACTTGACGGTTATTAATGCAAAACGGTAGGTTACAACACAAAAAGGTACGCCCATTTCTGAAAAGTTCTGTTCAAATCCAGAAACTTTTTCTAAACAATAACTTTTAATTTAAAGACTTCGATGCATCGTTTATGAAACAGCTCTCATACTAAGCACCGCACCAACTACAATACAAAAACACAAACAAGGCATGTGGATTAGATTTCAGCATGAAGGAACAATTTGCAAGTTAAACCTATTTTGTTTGAAGGCTTTTGCAGCTCACTGTAACTTTTCAACAACTTCAGCACATAGCCTGTACCGCTCAGATACAATCAAGTCCCAGTTACAAATCATACGCAGTAGTCAAAGTTTCAGATATTTTTTAGAGCTGACAGGGGGGGTGGTGGGTGGGTGGGTGTAGTATTTAAGCGTACGTATGAATGTGTGTGCATGTGTGTATACGTGTGTACATGATGTGCGCACGGGTATGTGTGCCTGTTGTGTGCAAGTGAGTGTGCATATTAAAGATACATACAAGTATATATTATGTATTTGATATGTCTGCTTATAAAATATATAGATCGTATTGAGAGACATAGAGATATAGAACGAACAAAAGTGTGTGTGTGTGGGGGGAGGGGGGGGGAAGAGATCAGAGATTTTGTTTGTTGAGAGCATTATACGCAATATATTGATACGAGGAAGAGAGAAAACTGTAGAAACCTTGGGTAACGCAAAGGCAAAAAAGATAACAGTGGGGGGGGGAGGAGAAAAAGGGATCAAGTACATGGAGAAAAAGTATAGTGCAAGATAGAACAGCAGGGAGAATGAAATGAAGGAGGTAAGGGAGATGAGCAGGGGGGAAGAAATGAAGGAGGCAAGGGAGATGAGCAGGGAGGAAGAAATGAAGGAGGAAAGAGAGAGGAGCAGAGCGGAAGAAATGAACGAGGCAAGGGAGAGGAGCAAAGGTTCAGGAATAATTTATTGCAAAAGATGCAGATAACATTCTCATGGACCTATACTATGACAGTTTAGCTGACAAGTAAAAAAATCCTAAGATTTTTGGAGGGAGGGGGTTTAAACGGTAGCCTACCAAGAACCAATGTTAAGAAAGTGTTAACTTCTATATTCTCTAAATGTCCACCTAGTAAGTACACTTAATTAACTATTTTTTAGGGCATCTAATCTGCCATCACTTTCAGTTTTCAGTTCTATTCACATATTTTAAATTTTAAACAGAAGAATTAAAAATGTTTCATCTTTCGCAAGGCAGTTCCCAAACAATTTGGTCACTTTTATTTTTTTTTAACGCAGAAGATAACAGTTTTGTGAGGGCTTCTTCGCCCTTTTTCACCCTTCAATAAAATACACATTCACATTTTGAGAGGGGTTTTTTTTCAGGTTTTGTCATTTTCAGCGTACATTCAGATTTTGTTCGGAATTTTTCCCAGACACCACTCAATGTTTGTCAAGTTCAATACCACACTCACGATTACGTTTTTGTCGATACTATATTACAATGCATCCTTCCAAAATACATACAAGAAAATATAAAATTCTTTCATTTTTGATCGTGTATGGCTTTTTATATTAAAACGAAACAAGACCAACTTGACGGTTATCAATGCAAAAGGGGAGGCTAAAAAGCCAAAATGTATAACAATCTTTTGAATATGCACCCATTTCTACAAAACATATTTCAAAACCTCTAAACAAAAGCTTTTAATTTTCAAAGGACTTCAAAGTATTGTTTATGAATAAACTTTCATATATATAAACACCAGTACAATATAAAATATCAGCAAGGCACCCAGATTAGATTTCAGCATAAAGGAACAATCTGCGATTACACCTATTTTGTTTGAAGGCTTTAGCTGGTCAATGCACCTTTTCAACCAGGAAGGGAGTGCAAGTTTATGCACATGTGTGTGTGTGTGAGTGTGTGTGTGTGTGTGTGTCTGTGCGTGGGTATGGGTGTATACACGTGTGCATCGGTATGTGTGCCTGTTGTGTGCGAGAGTGTGCATGTGCATTTGGTGTGTGTGTGCATTATATTAGTAATTAAATTATTACGTGTGTGAGGGATAGAGGGCGAAGGGGGGGGGAAGAAAGCGAGAGAGATGAACAGAAAGATAGGCAGACAGAAAAAATAAACTGTTTAACATACCCATCCCTACAAACTACAAGATTGATCATGAGAGACAGAGAGAGAAAAGACATACAGACTGACAGAGACTGGAAATGACGTTTTATATACACCAATCCCTACAAGTTTGATCATAAGAGAGAGAGAGAGAGAGAGAGAGAGAGAGAGAGAGAGAGGGAGGGAGAGAGAGAGAGAGAGGGAGAGGGAGAGAGAAAGAGGTGGGAAGGAGAGAGAGAGAAGTTTGATCAAATGAGAGAGTGAGAGAAAGTGTAATAGAGAGAGAGCGCCAAGTTTGATCATTAGAGAAAGAGAGGGGGGCCACAAGTTTGTTCAAATGTCAAATGAGAAAGAGAGAGAAAGTGTGATAGAGAGAGAGAGAGTGCCAAGTTGGATCATAAGAGAGAGAAAGAGAGAGAGATAGATAAAGTAAAGACAGCCAGAGGTTGAGAGAGTGCTTCAAATTATCGTAAGAGAAGTTAGTTCACGCCATAACTCAGAATTCTTAAATGTCCGTTAAATGCCCATTTCATGTTAGCTTTACATGTATTACATATTACCTCAAGTACCAATTTTTTAAACATTTGAACAGTTATAATACTAATACTTCCTATCAATCTCAATGCCAGTAAAATAGGCCTACACATGTCATGTATTAAATATTTAACTTGTGTACCAGGTTTGTTGTTTGTTTGTTATTTTGTTCGTGGGTATTTTTTTTCCACTTTTGACAATAGTTTGACAATTATAATGTGTGTGTATTATAGATTATATTTCATTGTACAGCTCATAGTCCTTCTACAAAACAGACTTTATGAACTTATTCCAAATAAAAGTCTCATAATAAAATCAAATACAATGCATCTTCATTAGTAGCACACACACCAGCACTTTACAAAACCTCAGTACTACCCTGCACCTTCCCCTCGTTCCACGATGCTAACTTACCATCATTAATCATGGATGCAACAAGCAAAGGCTCAAACACACATAGCAATATTTGCATTCAAAGACGCAACAAGTAAAAGCCCAGTTATAACGTCACTTGCATAAATGCAAAGATGCAAGAAGTTAAGGTCTGGTTACACGGAATAACACTATAAAAAATGCACCAAAAAAAGGTCCTGTTACAGGTAACGATAAATTGCACTATCGATTTTTGTCAAAACATTACTTCTACCCTTTTATGCTTATACTTATAGTTATACATTTCTACTAACAAAGTAAAATACTTGACTTCATACACACATCATAATCAATTTCCATTTGTCAAAACATTACTTCTACTATTTTATGCATAGAGGTCTGGTTATAAATTTCTGCTGACGTGTAAAATCCTTGACTTCATACACCTTAAATACATCAAATCAATGTCTATGGTAGCGGCCATCTACACAGGCACTACCCATTTTATGTAAATAACTATAAAAATAATACCACCAGTCAACTCTTTTTGTCAGTGTCAACACATCAGCTACCACCTGCATTGGTGTCAATCTAAAAAAAAATAATAATAGGCCTAGGCTCTACATGCTTTCCCAGTCTAGATAAAATAATCAAACATTTGAAGTTCAATTGCTATCATTTTCTTTCCCCAAAAATTACTCAAGTTTCTAACATCAGTACAAAACACGTAATGAGTATTTCCAATTTCTGTTCAAATACAAAACTATTTACTTCTCTATTTCATTTGAGTGAAGAGAAAGATATATATTTATAATATAACGACGGTTATGAGACAGAGTGAAAGAAAAGATGTAGGAACCACATCTATTTTTCTGGAAAGGACCACATCTAACAACACCCACAATATAATTATGTATAGGTGTTATAAGTTATAGTACGGTACTTATTTCCTTACAATTCGAAGCCTTTTTGTTCTGCTGTAACTACAATGTTGTAATTCTATACATGTAATTCATATCAGTCAAAGGACGATATTTTCAGAGTATCTTATCTAGTTTCGGTTTCATGGCTTAAACAACATTCAGTACATTTGAACACACATCTTTAGCCTCTCTAGTTTAGTAAGAAATTGGTGGAATTTTTTTTTTATGTTTGCGGTGTAGCCTACACCAAGTAGTATTTCCTGGCATATTTGAAAAAATCACCATGCTTTTCTTCCCAAGATCATTTTTATAAAAGCAAAGCAAATAAATTTGAGCGCCATAATTTTTATTGTTCAATTAATTGCACCCTAGCTTAACTAACCAAATATTTTTTCTTTATTTGGATTGTTTGTTTTGGTTTAGGTCAACTGCAGACTTGCCAACCACTCTACGACTGAAATAAATAGAAGGGAGTTTGGGGGGGGGGGGGTGTCAGTCTCCAAAACCCCAGCAGATTAGCAAACAAGAGTGGCAAATAACGTAATGCAATTAAAAACGTGCGTTTTCATGTCCTTTGGGAGTTGCATTGAAATCATAGAAATGAAATTCAAGAAAAAAATCGGTATTTATGCAAACCCGAACAAGACTCTTCGACAGGTAGCCTAAATAAAAAAAATTATTTTTGAAAAAATTGGAGAACTCAAGAGTACTTAGCAGGTCTGCTGGTGACTCGGTATTAAATACATGTAGTAGTAGTTGTTCTTCAGTGCAGGGAAGAAGAGAATGACAGATGGAAAAAAGTTGATTTCCTCATTAAAAATCTACTCGTGAGCAAAGTAGCACATACACCACACCACACAGCATGATTTCACACAACTGGAGTTTTTGGAGATGAAAAAAACCCTGCACAAGGACAAGGTAACAAACAAAAACGCGAAGTATGATACAGCAACACCCTCGACCTAATGTAACAAGTATTTTTAGTGCGACAGTCACTTGACCACTCAATGCAGATTACAGTCATAGCTGTGGTACCAACGGTAGTAAAATTGTATTTTCGTTCGAGACTATTGTACAACAATACAGCCGGTAGAGGACGAATTATCAGTCAGATACCAAAACAATGTGACAATTTCCAAACAGTACTCAACAGAGCATAATTTAGAGAATTATCAACTAATAACAGTATTTTTAGTATGAGACATCATTGTTCAGGCCTTGCAAGCCTCAAAAAAGAGACCCATTTGAGATCATAATAAATTTCAGTAAGCTGACAAATTATCAAACATAATAGCCCCATGGTAAGCAGTAGAGCTAACTACTCTATAATAAATTCCCACTAGTCAATTTCGAAACAATATATACACCTGACCCAGTTTTAGTTCAGAAAGAGGGGCATTTCCACTCATCAACATGTTATTTTTTTTACAAAGACAAGAAAACAAATCAGGGACTTTGATTTTCTTTCAGATTAATCTGTGTTCGGTTTAAGTGGACTCCAATGTACCAGTACATCATATTTTTTTCCATTTCAGTTTCAGTAAAATCAATATATCTACCTACTACCTACCACCAATTTTCCCAATACACACCCATTCTGCGATCAATGTTAACATTGTTAACTCAATAACCTTCTCTGTCGCTCATTTCAGTATAATCTATAATAACCAATATTCAGAACATATGTACCTACTCCATAGTTCATCTCCAAGACAATGTCACAAAATATGCACCAAAATACTTGGTTCATTTTTAATTTCAATATATATTACATGATCAAATTGACACCATATATCCTGTACACCTATTCGTTTGCTCATTTCTGTTCACTCTATGACCAAATTCACATTATAATTATAAGCACTGTTGCTCATTTCCATGCTTTATTGCCAATTTCACACAATATAATCTACTCCATTGGTCACTTCAGTAGTCTACAACAAATTTCAGACACTTATTCTAGAGCTCATTTTAGTATGGAGGCCTGACCATATGCACATATAATAATATATATATAAATTTTTTTTCTACTGTTTGATTTCACACAACCCTGTTGCACCTACTCCAAAACCAATTTCAGTCAAATAAATTTCTACCTTATGACCAGTTTAAGACATTTTGCAGCTACTGTACAACTTGAACTATTATAATTATTATAGTACAATATATGTTCTATTCTCGCTTTCAGAAAAATGAATTCATACCTATAACCAATGTTCACAATTAATTAACACAGCTGCTATTGCTGGTCCTGCTCATTTCACTTTCATTTTCAGTATACTGGTACTCTACATGACCACTTTCACACCATATATTGCACTTACTCTATTGTTTATTTCCACATAGTCTATGATCGTTTAACAAAATATACACATAGATATATTCCATTGCTTATTTCATTGTGAGTGCCACCCTATGAACAATTTCACTCAATATGGACCTACTCATTTTTCAATGTCAAACAATACACACACTTGCTCTTGTTCGACACTATTTGGATCTGACCCTAGAACAATTTCAGTAAAATCAAATAACACCTACTCTATGACCAAGTACAACAAAATTTGCAGTTATTCTTTAACATATAAACAATAATATACTACTCTATAACTTTTAACTTTATTTTCACAACAATTATTCTTGTATCAGTAAAATCAACCACCTACTCTGTGATAAATTCCCACTCAATACTCATGAACTATTGTTCATTTCAGTATACTTTCTATTACCAATTTCACACAATAGCATAAAAGCCTACTCTGCGACTAATTTCACACTATACAAACAATATGTTCACATTTCCATTTTATACTGTGACCAATTTCAAACAATATACAGTACTACCTACCCTGTTGCTCATTTCAGTACATGACATGTAGTCTATGACCACTTTCACATAATATACACTTTTTCTATTGTTCATTTCAGTTGGCTCTATGACCAATTTCCTGCAAAGCTCATCTTTATTTAAAAATGCAATTTTCGCCTTGTCTCAACCGAAAGAAAAGCATTGTAGGCCCTACTGTACCTACAAACTGGTGCACATAATATTTTCTTTAAAAAATAGGTTAGTATGGCATTCACATAAATAAAGAGCCATTTTAATTTCAGGACCACTATTCATTAATGTTACTAGCCTACTTGCTTCATCAAGATAAACTGTGGAGGTGCATATGTCACGTATACTAGTGTGAGCAAAATTATACTGTACAGTACAATTAATGGTTCTTTTCTCTTTTCTATACTTAAAATTAAAACAATTCATGTTTTAATCATTCTTACATTGAGCCCCAAATTTCATAGAAATAAATTTCACTTTTCACATAAAAGAAATAAAATATTAAAATATAGTATTATTGCGCATTCTTTTTGCTTACCGGCCAGAGGGGTCACTTGTTTAACATTTGCAACTGCATACATATTTTTCAGATGCTTTTGTCCTTTGCCAGCAAAAAAAATTGAACTTGTACCCTGCATTACTTACTATCAATAGCCTTATAAAGGTCTGACATAATAACAAAAGAACAAATTTTTAAGTAACGGACCTCTAAAAGTCGCCTTTTGGGATGTAGCAAGCAAAAATTGCTCTTAAAAAAGCTATTTTCACACATCTTTGTGGCTTTACAGAATCAGAATTATAAACCTAGAGATTTTTTTGTTTCTATTATCTTGAACATTGTGCATTGTCATTATATACGATTGTATGACAGTCCCACTTTTACTTTTAGTTTGTTACATGTTGCATGAAATTTTCCGCGTCCAAATGAATTTGAACCTCGAAAACTTTAACTATTGTCGGACTTCAAATTTGAACACTGAATTTCATTGTTCCCATAGCTCTTTCTGATCCAATAAAAGGAAAATCTGCTTTCAAATACCGACATTTTCTTTGTGGTAACTACCTTATGACCAGTTTAAGACATTTTGCAGCTACTATACAACTTGAACTATTATAATTATTTCAAATTTCAGTAAAATCAATTCGTGCCTTTTCTATTACCAATTTCAACAAGCACCTAATCTATCATCAAAAGTTGGTACAATTTATCAAACGAGGAACACCTAATAATATGATCAATTTCAGTACAAATAATACTCGTCTACAAGGGTTTCTTTAACGCGTATGACCATGTTGCCAATTTCAATGTATATTACAGTATGACCTATCTACAGTATGGCATACCCCCCTCTATATTTCAAAGCACAATACTTCCCATCAATTTCAGATAGAACACTTTCATATTTTTAATCCTCCAAACTACAAATATAACAATACCATCTCACTCACTAAATAAGCAATTTCAGTACTGTACATTTATTAACATTCATGAGGATGTGATGCAGTACAATACTATCTCTCCTACCACTACTTGTGTCTGCACATGGTATACCTAATCTACACTGCAAATCTTCAAACCATAACACAACAACTGCACTATTTAAAAAATCTAATTTATTACTACATATTATTACTAATATTACTAATCAACACTGTTTCTTCGTGGATTCTGGTCCAAAATTCATTTCAATGTAGTAGTTGGTATATTGGGATTTTTTTAAATTTAAAATTTTGCTGTATTTTTTTACAAGCAAAACCATTATATACAGTAATGCGTACAAAACGTAATACATTGCGCCCATGACCTACGAAACTGCTTAATACACGCCAAGAAGCACATTCATCCATCACTGAAAGTTAGCAGGAAATAGAATACAGATGAAAATGACAAGCGAAAGTTGAGAGAAGTATGACCTACCATCCAGTAGCTTCACTTCAATACTCTTGACCAATAACACTCTAGAAGAACTACCTGTACTGTAACAGCACATAAAGTACAACAATTATTTTTTAACGATTACCACATTTTCACTTGTTTCCCCATACTTCGTAATAAATACGTCCATTTTTCAAACTTGAATTTTGCCTACTTTTTTCTTCTAGAAACTATCTCCGCACCCCTTAACAATAGCCTATAGGTACAATCACATCCAGTAACGACAGCCTATGTGTGCAGTCTACACGGGCTTAGGTTTCATTGGAATCTATTCAATAAGCACCAACTATACACACAATGCATTTTATATCTTTCAAAAGAAAGTCAATACTTATTTATCACCAGATTATCCAAAAACAAAAGGTGAATATTTTGATAACAAAACACCTCTAGGACAATAAACTTAGCACCTAGTTGATTGATTGATTGATTCGGTAGATGTTTTACGGCACTATCGACACAGCACCTAGTTGATTATTAGAGTATGTTAAGGATTTCGGAGTAACACAAAGCCACCAACAACCTACTCTGAAAATTAAATTTATGACAACAATAGTGTAAGCAACCATCACATAGCCCATTTCCATCAACCCAGACCATTACATAATGTATTCAGCGCAGCAAAAATAAGGTGCCAGTGAACTGTAAACCAGTACAACAAGTACTTATTTAACGTGAGCCAATATAAAAACCAACAGTACAAATTTTTAGCAATATCCGGTACCAATAAAAAAAACCAGCATCATCAATCTTCAACAAAATGACCACAATCGGTCTATCAAGACTAGACTAAATCTCGCCACGAGAAGGATTCTAGGACTACCCGAGTTTGCCAATGAGGAAAACAGCACGTAAAACTTATAAAGCTTCGTACAACGTACTCAAAATCTATTGTAACAGAAATTAATACAAATGATATGATGTGAACAATCTATCAAAGACTAAGACTTGCGAATAACACAATATATCCTTGCCACCTAAAAAAAAAATACAAAACATATCGTCTACCACATATTTAAATATCTGTAGCCTACAACAACACAGTATAATGCACTCTCTATGCATGACATTACCAACCCATCCCAAACTCCTTCAACTTTTCATGTAAAAGTATACTTTCCCATATAGAGCAATCAATCGGCAACAAGTAATGCAGAGATATGATTTTATACACAGAACAAAAATCAACGCAGTGCCCATGGTTTTTTGGCCTTTTTTTCCTTTTCATTTGCATTATATTATATTGCCCTTTTTTTCTTCTTTTTTTCTTTTTACATCAGCATTTCAATTAATTCCTTCATGGATATTGTCCCATTGTATTTGTATGTTTTTTTTGTGAGCAGTGGATATTCCAAGGCAGAAAGAAAAGTATTAGTGTTCTATTACTGAATGAATGCTCATAGTAGATTTGGCATATATATAGCCTCTATATATTTTAGTGGGTCTATGAACATACATTTTTCCATGTAAAGCAAATCATCAATGTAGCCACAAAACAAACAAAAGTTCAGTCAGTCGAACCAATATGCTGGCGTACGTTACTGAAAGAAACAGTTGTATCAATCAAATCGGTATGTGCTTTTCCATCCTTTAGGCACCATTGGGAGGGGGGGGGGGGAGGTATTTGTTTGTTGGGAGTTTTTAGTACAGTAATCAAGACAATTGTCAAAACAACAAGCAACAAACAAATTATAGCTTTTCAGTACAGGATCCTTCTTCGTCAAAATCAGTTCTTCCTGCTTCCACCACATGGAAGTGTTACCAGGTACTGCAGAGTATTGTACCGCAATGTTCCGACAGACGGCCCCAATCAATTTCTTCTTATAAATACATCACCACACCCATAATAAGAAACAAAAGTTTGCCAACACAGTTGGAGCATCCAGTACTTTCTAACAACCGCAAAGCACACGACTTTCCCACCCAGGATCAATTTTCACACAAAGAAAAAACACAACAACTATTTAAGCCGTTCACAAGTCCCACAAGGCACTCCATCGACAGATAACATACAATACAAAAGTATCAAACAAACAGTATGGCACCAGACAAACAAAAGCCAAGGGTATCCATTTTCAAAGAGACTTGACTTGTCTAACGAAATGTTCCGTTTCCCATAATCAACGACATTCAAACTAATGTATTAAGAGAATAATATAAAGTAAACGACCAAAAAAAAATCAACACAAAATGGGTTAGTAATATTTTCACCCAACACCAAACTAAATGGGTCTTTTTACAAAAAAGAGTATTACCAGTATCAAGTGACGGCGAAGGTGGGGGGAGGGGGGCCCACACAATAAAACAGAAAAAGATGAAGGCCTAAGCGATGATGTTAATGCTGAAATCGCAACAAGATAATAATGTTGGCAGGACCACATTATGAAAAGAGAGGAAGCAGTAAACAGTGCATGTCTAATAAGCAAGTCAGTCCAGACCCAAAGTTGAGCAACAAACTAAATCATCAAACCTAACATTACGATATGATCCTAAGTAAAAGTCGCGTTTCATATACCAAAGTGTATTTTGAACAAACAAACAAAAAAGTTGCGCATATAAAAATAAAGGCAGACGCATACTACAATGGGGATTCCACTAAATATGTTCTCAAATTTTACGGAGCAAAATGTCCAGCTAAAGATAAATCCAACACTCTCACACCCCATCCAAACAAAGAAGTTGTCTACATGCAAAGTCCTCCAAAAACTGACGTATGAAAAAGTCATGAGACAACGATGCATACAAGTTAAAACACATGTGCTCGATCATACAGCTGTGGTGAATACAGCTGGAAAGGCAGCAGTAGAGCTGAAAGCACAAGGTCACACAGTCAACTTCGGTGCATGTATCAGGGCCATAGAAGAGGTGAGCAGGAAACAATTTTCACGACTTTTTCTGGGTGCAACTCATGTTCAATGTTCAGAGGAAGCTGAAAAAAATTTACCTAGCACACAGAGGAGCTAGTAGCAAAAGAGAAAGCAAGTCAAGCAAATAAAAACTTATAAAATAGAAAAAGTAAGTATAGATCCCGCACTGTGTCAGGGAATTGAAAACAATTTTTAAAAACTTTGGGAATGGGTTTGTCATAACATATTGGTTAGAATGAATTATAATGCATTACATATTCAATGATAAGAACATGGGGGAATGGGGAGATAACAACAAAAGGCATTGTCAAAAAACACCATAAAAATAAAGTGGGGTTGGGGATAGGATGAACATGAACAACATGTAGGTACCAACTAATTCTAGAGACGGTATCGCAATGTCAAAATACAAAGAAAAGTTGCGAGTACAAAAGACGAAATCGGTACACTGACAATTGAAATTTCTGTTCATACGATACTTATTCCTTCATATACATACCGTACCACTTCGACAACCAGACCATCTCGTTGTATTCAGCGGAACCAATAACGTTTGTCAGCAATCACACCATGAACTTGCAACCTTCAATTGATTTATATTGGCAGACCAGACAGCCCCTTTCAACTTGGCAGCAGTCGCAATAAGTGGCAGGATTCGGGAGAAGCTTGTTTGTTTCTTCAGTGTCACAGGAGGTGAGAGAAAGAGAGACAGGACAGGCAAAGGCAGTGTGCCAGAGATACACAGGTTGGCTTGACATCCCACAACTACAAGTTGAGGTTTAGTTCCAAGTTTGAGTAGAAAGAGGAGTACACGATTGACAGTAACCAAAACGATAACCTTTTAAAACAGGGGAAAAGTAAAGGCAGACAGAAAAAACAAAGGGAGGAAACAATAAACAGAAAAGAAAAATCACAAGAACCAGTATTGTACCATGAAAAAGGCATTCTGACAGACAGGACTTCCAGTGGAGAAATACGGCAACCAAACTAGAGAAAAAAAATATGAAGGCCAGCACAAAAACAAGTTCACAAACCATCACATAGTACACATAGGCGACAAGATTTTACAATTTTACAGCAGGTGTAAAGGAAAGCCTTACAGAAAAGATCAAGCAATAGCAAACAAGGACAAGTTGAAGAAGATAGTAGAAGCAGAAGTGGAACTATAGATAGACACTTTGATCTCAAGTCCGATCAGAGAGAGAAAGACAAGATTTTTTTTTAAAAAGCAAAAACATCTCACAAACATGACAACAATCACAAGAAAACTGGAAACAAACACCCACATCAATACAAACAGGATGTGTGTACAGACAGAGCAAAGACAAAAGTAACGGTAGGCCTAGTGCCGAGATGCTCAACAAAGCGTTTTCTTCGACAGCAGAAAAGAAAATCTGCAATCGGCTACTATACTCTTGTAGAATGGACTTTCAGATCTACTGTGTCTTTATGATAACAAAAGTACTGCACTTGAAACGGTGAAAGGAAAACAAACAAGTTTCCAAGAGGACTAAACATGCTCAACAGCCTGAAATTTTTACCGATTTTTAAGCCTCCATCGACTCAATTTCGATCATTTGGGAAAAGGAGGCGGCTGGTCAGTTATGGCCAACCCTGGCTGTGAGATATAGCATCCCAACAGAATGAAAACAGAATTGATAATCAACTTCCACTCTCATGAATTAAACACCAAGTTTCTGCATGCAGCAGTGAAAAGCCTAACAAATTTAACCAACAGACGCCAGTCTAAGCTTGCAAGTCAAACATTTCTGACAATGCAAACGTATCCCGTGAGACCTGACCAAAAGGACAAAGAACCACCAAGGGATGGCCAGCACAAAAATTAATTCCCAGGCCTTTAATGGAATTTTTATACCCAAAATAACTAGCCATGAATGAAGCATGATCCTTATGCTTTTCCTGC
Organism: Aplysia californica; assembly: GCF_000002075.1. Lineage (NCBI taxonomy): Eukaryota > Metazoa > Mollusca > Gastropoda > Aplysiida > Aplysiidae > Aplysia > Aplysia californica. The sequence goes on from NW_004797387.1 coordinate 183,409, forward strand.
AACCGCAGCAGGGGTCAACGGCTATCCACTGGAAATTCTCTTCCTGAACTGAATTCGACTAGATCTAGATCTACATTGAATTCTTCTCCATCAAATCAGGAGAATGGACAAAGTCTACTTGAAATTATTGTCTCCTTTCTCTAAAAATTTAACCTCATCATATTGAGGGGGGTTTCTTGAGTACGGTACTGCATAGTAGAAAGTAAGTAGCACTACAAAAACAGGAGTAGTAGTCACATTGACAGACATGACGCAGAGAAATGCAGATCTTTGACGAATTATTTATTATCATCTTTGCCCGTGATCTGAGGCAGAATTTTTTTCCATTCATATTTTGGTCTGTGGGAATTATTTCCCCCATAACCACATACATGATAAAAACATGAGTTGCTACTTCATCAACTATTAAATTACAACGAATGTTCAATATCTTGGCATAGATTTTGTTTTTCTTTTCTTTTTTTTTTGTGTATGCCATTTTATTATCTTTTAACTTTCATGCTTAGTTGATTTGAAAATATATATTCTTAAATCAGCAATCCAACTTGTTATCTACAGTTAAGAATTTTATTAAAACTGGAGACTGTACAACAGTCTGCAAAAAGTTTTAAATTTTTAGTGTCTGTTCCATTTTGTACACATCACAAATTCGGTGAAGTCCACTTTTAAGGGAAAAGGGGGAAGGAATTGCAGGCATCAAGAAGTGAGGGAATTCAGATAAAAACACAACGGTCCATTTTATATCTCCAATAACTACATGAGGAAATCCGCTTGACACAAACTACATGTGTGTCGTGAGAGCTTGCGTCTGTACCACGAGCTCTGAGACATGAACTGCTGAACCTCAAGTATCCCTACCAGGCGCACCCCAAAGCAAGATAGGTCACAGCTCCGCGGGAGGACGGCCTGGCAATTCCACTCATACTCGGAAGCAGAACCAGACACGAATGGAACGAGGAATGCAACCCGAGTGGGGACAACCCACAAAGCGTCATCGACTCTCCTTTAACCTAGATGCCCCGCGGTGTCAGAGCACAACTCTGGTTGCGCAATTGAGGTGGGAAGGAACTGCCAAATCACGGTCTTGCATACGTCATCTATAACCTGGATACCCATTAGGGAAAAGAACAGTGCAAACAGAGATAAATACAGCTCAAGAGAAGACAAAAGATCAAATGTATTGAGTTAAGCAAAGCTTTAGTTGACTGTGCTAACATCTCAAGTATGAGGGGAGCAGGAAAAGAGGGGAATGTTGGGGGAGGAGTCAACAACCCATTTAAAACCAAATCAGTATAAGTAATTTCAAGGATTACTTAATCCCCTAAACAATGTAGTTTATAGGGTAAACCAACTAAAATCACGCTCACTGGAACAAATCCACACATTTTCATTTTTTAGATAGTTATAAGGATAGCTAATAATACTTTAAAGAAATAACAGTAAAACTGGTCATCTATAATCAGTCATCATGTTCAACAAGGAAGGAGTTACATATTGATGCACCACCAAAGGTACCCCTAACCAATCCTTAAATCTACTACCACGATCACTTCGGATTCCCCTTCCTGCCCTAAATTCAACAATATATGAGGATCCCAAATAGCATAACTATACATCGAGTCAAATTCCAATATCGTTTTTATGGTGCATCGCAACAAACTCCCCCTTCCTGAATTACGCATCTCTCTTCAACCAGTTGTCTAACTAGCTACGAACCCCCCCAGCATTTTGCTTTCAGAAAATCAAAAAATTTCAAGTTAGATATTCAACTGGCTCTATAGCTGTGTAATTTCTCTTAAACTGCTAAACATAATGACAGAAAGATACAGACAAATTCAACGAAAACAAGACGCTTCAAACAATTACATATAAGCACCTTTTCTTATAGTGATCGCTGGCAACTCATGGTATGACAAGCTGACACACTATGTCTGGCACTTAGTTCATAACGTTCCTCTAGCCTACAGCAATCCCGATTCTGAAAGAAATTATCAGTAATAAAATACACTGTGGCATTAAAAGACAAAGAGGTGACACAAGGTGTCCAAATGATCATGTTTTCAAAACCAATACGTATACATGAATAAAAGCAAAAATAAAAAACATCCAAACAAAGCCCACCAAAGGTGAAAAAAAAAAACAGAACAAAAACAATCCATTCCAAAAACTCTCAAAAGAGGACAGGGACTTGAAATTAAATGCAGAACAGTTATCAAGGTTTAAAAGTTGAGTGTGAATGAAAGCCAACAACTAAATAACCATCACGGAAAAGAAAGTACTTAACACCCTCTCACAAAAATTCGACCTACACAATTTAAGGGTGTTGTAACGCAAACAGCCATTTCATTACAGTAGCCATACTTTGTAGGCCTCAATACACATCCCCCTAAAAAGTATGATTATAACGAACAAAATTTGAGTAGATTTTAGGCACAAGTGACATGCCTCCTTGCGTAATGACAAAATCTAGAGATGTCAACTAGATTTGACAGAGGATCAACATCATACTAAATTCTGCTTCCTTATTTTTATTTTTTAAATTTCGAAGTTGGACACACTTTTGCCTTTGCTTTCACTCCAGTTTCATTTGCAAAATGCAAATTACTTCCCTTTTTTTATCTGGGGGGCTTCAGGGAGGAATCTTCTTGAGTTTGTTTTGTTTTTAAACTCTTTTCCCACCAGGCCAAAATCCACCACTGGCCTACAGCGTTTCCCCTGACCTAGTTTTATGCCCCTACCCACCAAAGGAAAATGTCAAAACATCAACTAAACACACACAAACCATGTCATATGGCCCATCAAACTGAAGGTTAATGTCAGTGCTGACTCAATATTTTCTTTCATATCCGCTAATAGGAAATCTATTGTACTATTTAAAAAACGAGGATTGGCCAATAATTTCATGCCTTTTCTGTTTCAAGGGCACTCCTGTACAATTTCCGTTGAGTTTGCACTAAATCACTCACTAGGCCTAGCACAGAGTATCGATTCTGAATTAAATAGTCGGTATCAATGTTTTATGTTTCATCAGTAGATCTAGCCTACAAAATGAGCAGTAAAATTTGTCTTTAACAAGGCAAGGGAGGGGGTCAGGGGGGGGGGGGGGCTTGCCCCCCTTGAACTATGGCTATTACACTGCGTTTCACGACTACGAAGGGATCAAAACAGAAAATTCATAATCAATCCTTATAAGACAGCCCCTCCCTTTTCTCTCTCTCTCTCCCATACTTTTCCTCTCTCTTTCTCTTACCTTTTCCCTCTCAATCTTACTTCCCCAGGCCCGCCCCACCACATTCACCCCATTTTTTTTTTCATATAGATCTATATTCCCTCCCATGCCGTTGCCCTCTGCTGCCCAGCCCTACTATTTAATTTATCCTTTGTACAGAAAAGACCACAGTTCGCACTGGATCACCACGGTCGGCGCCCATTTGTAAGTTCCTTGGCCAGATCGTAGAAACCGAGGAAGGCCAAGGTCTAATTGCTTGTCTGCTTCACATCTGGTACACCTAGTGATGCAAGCGAATTGGATTTGAGTCCGAATAGCCACGAAAGGCTATTTGGACTCGAATTCAGACTCGAGAGTCCAAAAATAGCCTCCCACAGCTGTTGGGACTCGAGTCCCAATGGCTGCGGCCTTTGCAATTAGGTTTGATAAGCTATCTCTCCATAGGCACGCGCATCAAAAAGTAGATCTAGTAATAATTCAGAACCAGAAGTAATCATCAGTGGGGTCAAAACTAGTATCCTCAAACGGGACCGCAGTTGTACAGGAGTGCCCATATAACTGGATTTGAATGGATAGTGAGCCAAAAAGTGTTTAATGTTGAAAATACAGGTAGATCTAGATCTTAATCTAGAAGTTTGACTCTCAATTGCAGTACAACTGCATGAAGGAGTGAAAGTACAAATTTACCCCGAGTTTAAGAAAGTTTGACAAAAACAACTGAGACTTACCTTTCTGTCGGGTCGACTGTTGCGTGGCCGCTGGAAACTTTCATCGAACAGTCGGCTCAGAAGTCTTAACTTTGACTTGGCATTGGAACTAGATCTAGATATCTAGATTAGATCTCTATAGTAGTACCATTTAACATTATCTCAAAGAGACAGCAGTTCTTTCAACCAGTCGAAGAAGATAGATCAAGATCATCTAGGCCTACCATACTTCATCTTCAGGCCAAGCAATAGTAACCGAGACTGACCTCCTTGTCCTTGCGCTACCCCTACTTCCTGATTCAAGCAACTAAAGCTACATCTTGATCTAATCAGCCCCGACATGGGGCGAACGGTTACAAACATTTCTAAAGACAACGTCGGAGTCTAGGGTTCTCTAGAGTTTTGAGCTAAATCAAGATCTAGAATGACTAAGAGTAATTCGGACGTTATGTCTGGATCTTCACAACGCTCAACGCACCGTCCCCGTTGTTCAAGAAGCTGGCCGCAAGTGATTTGTTGACGCCCGACGAGAGCTTTATATACTTGGCCGCCTAGCCCCAACAACGCACATTCTGGTTGAATCCAGAGATCTATTAACATATCGCTGACGTTTCCTGCGTAGCGTCAACGTTTTGAGGTGCACTTAAGGTAGCAGGAAAACCATAGCCACTGTATATACAACTATAAAGATGAAATTTACTCATTTAATTTCTAATTAAATATGATTTCCACATCAAAACTCATATTTTTTACAAATTTGTTTTCAAAATGAATAAAAAATAATTTAATGTTACATTTTAACCTAAAGAGTACCTCAACTTAAAAATAGATGTTTCCTCATTTTCTAAATATAGATGATGTTTGCCTCAGACGTTTTCCATTCGTTTAGTCTGCCCACGTGGCAACGGAGACAAAAATAGCTTTGAGCAAGACGATTGGCCAACGTGACAACGTCTGTGTGTCTGTGTGTATGCTTGTGTGTGTGTGCCATATGGATGGAATATGGAACGTTTGCTTGCATCAAGTAAACGCAATGGTTGTTGCAAGAGGGGGAAATGAGTGAGGTCACCCAACGTTTCCACGTTCTAGCATGTCTTCAAATACGGTCGGATTTCCCCCGTCAGCAACTGAATTTATCCTAAAGATTAAATAAACTCCTGACTTACCGAGTTTCAATCCTATTTTTAACCTATGTTACCATTTGAACGGCCTGAGCTGCGATGAACTTGGAAAGAGCTTAATTATAATATGGAGACCAACACCCGCAATAAATTATTGCGAGTGTTGGTCTCCAAGGAAACTTATTTTTACTTATGACACAGATTACATCAAATGAATTTGAACAAGAGTCTGCAAATTTCTTTACCCCCCCCCCCCCCTTTTTTTTTTTCTTTTTCATCGTCATCCCGATTGGTTGGTCTTGGTGGAGAAAAGACAACCAGACAGTACTGGATCTTTCTCTCTCTCTCTCTCTCTCTCTCTCTCTCTCTCTCTCTCTCTCTCTCTCTCTCTCTCTCCATCCTGGGTTTCGTCAGTATAATTGGTAGGCAACATTATTTTATTGTTAGTGACGCGTTTGGTTTTGGTTAGGTCTACGGGTTAAAATGTAGGTTTTTATTTTCCCGGATTGTCTTTTGTTGGCTTAAAGTTCTCCTTTGAATTTGACTGACCTCTATTCTATTTGTGATCTTTTTGAGACTTGTAATCTCAGTTCGAAAGCATCGGAGGTCTTCGAGTGGGAAACCTCACTTCAGGGGGAGGGGCGTAACCATGCATGTATTGATCGCCGACATGATGCAGGCGTGTGGTTTCAATCGAAACACCAGTATATTTGCATGGCTGCTGTCTGTCTCTATGACCGCTGCACTCGAAAAGATATGGCGCTCGACACGACAATCAATACTAGGCTACAAGGCTGGCGAGAACAAAGACACAAAATAATATTATTAGTGGCGAGTCAGCAGTTTTCTGGCGACAGCTGACATCGATTATGACTTTAACAATAAACAACCATAGTGTATAACGCACGGACTTTCGATTTCCAAGGATTGGATTGGTAAAGAATGTTATTCTTCTGAAAGAATGAGGTCTATCAAAAGTTTAAGGTTTAAGTGTGGGTGCGACCAATGCTCACATGCCCTATAGGCCTATATCGCATTGATTTGACTTGTCATGGAGTGACAGAAGGTTTTTTTGGAAGGGGAATAATATAATGGGATTGAGGGGGGGGGGTCCAGAATTGGTGACTAGCCTTGTTAAAGACGAGCAGATTATGAAATGTTAAAAATATAGCCTTTATAATGCCCTCACTGCACCTACTGCTCACAGTCTGTCTTTGTGAGCATGTGCGTGTTACCTAGTCTGTTGTTATCCAAATAATCTCACTATGTATTTGAAATAAGAATATTTTGCGGGCCTTCTTTCAACAAAAGTCAGTCTTCCAGCTTTTCGTCATTCTTTTTTTTTTTTTTTTTAACTTACGTTACTAGGCCTATTCTGCCATAGTACAATCGTAGATCGTATATCTAAGGGGGGGGGGGGTATATTATCGTTATGAGAATGTCCGACTGCGATGCGAAAGAGAAAGAAAGGCCCATGGCCCATGGCCCATGGTCCATAGTCGACCTGCATCTTTCCTGTCCTCGTCTTCGGCATTTCACTCTCTTAATTGTTTGTTTGTTTGTTTGTTTGCGTGTTTGTTTGTTTGTTTGTAAAGAAAAGAAGCACTTCGACACAATAACGGTCATAATAATTATTGCGCAAAGAAGAAGTCAGACAGAACAGAAATAACCGATGGAAAGAAAGGAAGTATGACCTAACTAGTGGCACCCTACTCCAGGCACTCCGTACTTAATTATAATGACACAATGAAGCTTGCGCAACACTTTCACATTAACATATAATTATAGGTGTGTGCCACAATCCGGCTTGGTCGTGACATGTAATAAACTGATGTCATGGAAGCGGGAGCAGGGGAGGGGGCGATTTCATTTTTTAAACGATTACAACATTCCTTTCAGACAGAATTAATTAAACAGTCAGCCGAGGGGTGGAAATATAGTCAAACCTGCTGTAACGACCACCTGTAGATCTATAAGACAATCGCTTGTACTAATTAAGGGCCACTTATTCCCATTTGCCAGGCATATTTTAAAAGATGTTTTTTTACATTGCAATGATACTGTGTAAGAAGGCCACCTGTCAAAGACAACTACTCTTCTCCACGACAATGGGTGGCTGTCTTAGACATAAGCTTATTATATATCTGATCTTCTACTACAACAAGAAAAAGCTGTTACCAGAGATTGTTGAAATGGTTATTAAGGTGTTATAAGCCCCAAATCGACTCAATTTTAAGATAATTTAATTCAGACAATTGAATAAGAGGTGGGCTGCTTTGACCTAGCCTGTTAGTGCCTACCCAGGCTGAGAGGATATGCAGGTCGACAGATCAAGACAAATTAGTTAAGATATAGTACTCGATAAAACAGACTACCCGAAATTCGCTTTTAAAAAATTAGCTCCCATTGTCTTACTACATGTATAAACTATACATTGTATAAGTTATAACAGAAACAAGTTGTTTTATATACTAGAAAAGTAGAAAACGACAGCATGCGCCTTTGATTTTCACTGGTAACTTGTATCACATGCATCACAAGTAATCATAATGTAACCTAGGATTTAACACGTCCAATCAATGTTTTATATTATTGTTTAAGTGGGGCACGCACCGACATGATATTACGGCTGTTTTATCGAAATGAAAGGAAAAGGTGGGGGAAAACCTAGAAGGAAAGAAAAGACACAATACCATGAAGTAAAATGAAGAACCAGCTGAAAGTGATACGTATAGTATACAAATATAATATGCCGAAATGATATAGAGCAACACACACACACACACACACACACACACACACACACACACACACACACACACACACACACACACACGACACACACACACACATACACACCATATCGAGATAAAACATAACAGGTCGCTGTACCAAACACAATCTTTTACTTTAAGTTTGAATAGAAACATAGAGACAAAACTGAAAACATAACCAGTCATAACATTATCCATGTCGTTTCGGTATCGTTTCGTGTACACCATGGGTTTCGCTGGACAACCATGTCGTATCATTATGCATGATGCAGACACGACATGTGAGACCTGGGCACGCAGGCTATGGCCGCCTGGCCGCCGCTGGTTGGAACGGTTGCAGACGTTCGCTTTGTAGATTCAGCCGACGGAAGAGGACCGACGAGCAGGAACGCCGCGCTTTTTCGCGCGAGGCCCGGGAAAATCCGGTCAATTCATGCAGGCGTCCTTGAACGCCCCGTTGGCTCGACTCGTCAACAAGGCTGGAATGGGGACATGGGGAGGTCAGGTCAGGGGGTGTTATTGTTATTGTGAGGCTGTACGAGAGCTTGCGGCTTGCGGGTGTCTAATCGGAGGAGTTATTCTCTCTCTCTCACACACACACACATAGTAATTAATAATAATAATAATAATAATAATAATAATAATAATGATGATGATTCTATATGTACGTACACATACAAACACAAACAGACGCACAAACGGACGCACACTTCTGTGCACGCACAGACACACACAGATTGACCCATCCCTTTCACGAGCACACATGTCCTACTCCCAAACAACCATGCGTGCACACCTAGATCTAGGCCTTTGAAACACGCACACACGCAAACACTAACAACTACTACTAAGCCCGATGCAGAAACACTCAGCAAACATAAAATTGCGTACAACAGATTAAAATATTTACCATGTTATCGAAAAAGCCACCGCGCAAAGAATGTAATCGATCTAACATGTATCTAAGTGTAGCGAAAATGAGAGGGGGGTGGAGGGAAGGGGTTTTTTTCTTGAGAAGAAAAATCCTTTTGATGGACTTCATATCAACATTGTAACTTCTGTTAGTATTCTGTATGGGTCATCACGTCGTCTAATCTGAGAAGTGGTACGGCGATAACAGAGTTTGTTTTACTGCTAAGTGGACCAACGAGGGTCCCTGAGGAAAAGCTGGTTGCTGTTGCGAGAACAAAGAAAAGATGGTTGGGCGACCTGCAGCAGCACTCGGTTGTATTATCTTGTAGTTGTAGTCTGTTTTTCTTCGTAAGTATGATGTAAGAATATGATATTTTCCTTGATAAAATCATGTTACTGCTTGTGTGTGTATGTGCTCGAGTGTGTGTTTGAAGGGGGGG
>NW_004797387.1:193214-197687 GCF_000002075.1 Aplysia californica
CCCTTCCTTCTTTTCAGCCCCCTCTTTATTTCCTTGCTTCGTAAGCAGAATACGTAAGCATGTACACCTAGATCTAATCAATGGAAGTGCCCGCCAAATAAAAGTAGGAACCAATAGATATCGTACACCCAATCGGCATTATTCAAACACTATAGGAAGTGGGCTTTTTCAACCCGTTTTGTTAATCAACGCCAACATGGACTAAGAGGGACACAACGTCCAAGCTAGCAACAGTTAAGCCCTACATTGTGTACATGATGTACTCGATACAAATTCTCTCCACACGAGCATCAAACTCTTCAAAACTAGGAAAATTTCCTCTCATCACATGGCAGCGAGTGTGCAAATGAGGTCGTTTATTTATTCGCCCATTTGTCTCTCTTCAACCCTTGTGACGTCATCGTACTTCACAGCTGTGCATCGAGTGGAAATTATCATAATGTGCGCAGGATCTAACCACTACACACACCACACCATATAATTCTGGCCCCTCTAATTAATTAGAAATACCGACGTAATTACTCACGGACCAAAATACATCTGATGGTGTTTGTGATACGCACTCAATAAGTATTAAGCAGGTGTGCTTCGAGAACCCTGACTCAGAGAGGGAGTTTTCTATCAGGGCAGGGTTGGGTCTTATCAAACAATTCTAATACAGTCATGAATCTATGGTGTTTATTAAATCTCTATGTTCAGGGGTGCTGTGAAATTCAAGTGGAACATCTATAAACATGAATCATAAAAAGTGTGAAATTATGTAGGTTTTCCCTTGCAACGACGGTCTCTGACGTACGCCATCTATAAATAGACACGTTGTAATTCCGATACTATTTATAGCGAGATGACGAAGAAGCGAAGAGGTTATAAATAGTTATTACATATGTTATGTATTTGGGAGTGTCTACATTCTCTAACGTTAGAGAACTTATTCAAGCTGTCCACGTTCTCTAATGTTCAGTGCTTCCAATTTTCCGCCAATGTTTTGTTTCCCCCAGACCTTATCTGCCGATCCGATGTCCGCCGCCTCATTGATACCCCCCCTCCCCCCATGTTTCTGACCTGCTCACGTTCTTCGTTGTTAAAAAAACCCACTACATTTTGATCTATGTTGCGTTGCCTTCCCTGAAACAGTGCTGTATATTATCTAAATATGAAGCTGAATCTACCCTTCGCAGTTGGAAGATCTAAGGGCCGAGTGGACAGCGTGTCTGCGGTTGAAGTCCTACAAATGTTTTATGAGCGTTAGAACGAATCCCGGTCAGTGAAATTTTTTTCTATTTTCTTCTCCTCCCCCCGACTGACCAACAGTTTTTTCCTATAATTATAATTTGTTGCTTTGTAGTGGGTTTTTTATGTAAAGTAGTGATGAAGTGTTAAGTATGCTCATTCTGGTTTTGTCCCTAAGAGGAGATTTTACCAACAAAGTATATTTTCCTTTCACTAATTTAGGCCTGGTTAAAGTTCAATAGTGGCTTTCCTTGGTCTGTGAGTCTAATTTTTTTTTATTTTTATTTTAGGCTCAGAGAGGCCAATTTTAGCTCTTCAATTGCAATTTTTCTTCAGTTTCCGGTCCGGGGGCCTTCTAAGGCTCCCAGACCCCTGCCAATTATTATTCGCCCTGATTGGGGGTCCGGGGGGAAATTGTTGATCTCAGTTGGGAGGAGGAGAAGAGAAAAAAATAAAAAAAACTTCCGGGACCAGGATTCGATTCCACGCTTGGAAGCAATAGACATTAGAGAACGTAGACAACTTGTCGACACGTTCTCTAACGGTAGAGAACGTAGACACTACCTATGTATTTATTTAGGCTACAATAATAACTTCTTTGCGATGAAGTCAAGATTCTCGGATTTTTTTTTAGAGAATGATGCACGCATTACATGTACATATTTGCTTCTAAAAATAAACGTCAGGCAATACCGATACTATTAATAGCGAGATGACGTGGAAGAAGTAGGTCGATTGTTGAACAAACACTGCAGCAAAGGTAATTGGATGACTTGAAATAGGGATGAGTCACGCTGAAGCTAGTGCGCGTGTGTGGTGAGGGGTGGGGTACGGTGTATGAGAAAGAGAGAGAGAGAGAGAGAGAGAGAGAGAGAGAGAGAGAGAGAGAGAGAGAGGAGAGACATCGTTCCTTTTGTACATGTCATTGTTACTATTCCTAATGACTGCATTCCCCCACTCCCCCGAAAATTTCCCCTTTATTTCCTTCCCTTGCTTGGAAAGACTACGGGGTGCCCACTAAGGCTGGATCGGGCCGATCGCCCGACTCGATTGCCTGAAACTCACAGTGAAACTGAAAACAAACACGTTTGTTTATGAGGCGATCGAGTCGGACGATGGGCCCGATCGGCCGATCCCAACCGTAGTGGGCACCCTGTAGATGGCTCAGACGACTATTGTCAAACTGGTATGATGGCGTGATCATAACTAAAAAGCAAAAATTAATTTGTTTGAGGAAAGAGAAAAACACACAGACATGAAAACACTCATTCGGCGCTAAGAAAAAGCAAGACAGAGACCAAGAAACAGCAAAGGGGGAGTTTAAAAAAGAAGGGTCTACCAGAGTGCAGTAGCACCAATAAAGACCGTGTGTACAGTAGTGGAGAATCTTTGGTAGCACCCCCCAACCACCTTCAAAAAAGATCTGATCAGAAAAGTCACACTATTGGCATGTTCCGCACCAATAATAGGTCTACAAGCGTTGTTTTCACTGTTGCCAAAACGTGCATTGTCAACAGAAAAACAGACGTTGGATCTTCTTATTGACATATGGCAACAACAGGAACGCGCGGAACATGCCGAGCATGACTGTCTGATGTTGAGTTAAACCGATCATCTTTCTTGTGTGACAATGATCATTGTCTTTTTGATAAAAACACGACTTGTACTTGTACTTCATTTTTATTAAAACAACAACAACAACAAAATCAACTACAACAACAACAAGGAATAGAAGAAAAAAATCGGCCACATGATCGGGGGAAAATGCAAATTTCTATTCTTCTTTTAACGTTGGTGTTATAAACACTTATTAAAACACCTAAATGTTATTATTTACAACAAGACCAACACTTTTTAGAGTACTAAATATTATTTACGTGAAAGAGAAAGGGTTGACTCAAAACTCAAAAGACTAGCTGCTATTTAATGTATAATTTTTTAAAATATATCGTTAATGAAACTGAAACAACTTTTTGAGCATTCCAACTTTGTTTATTTGTTTTAATTGTAGATGGGCCAAGAATGTTCAAATACTGGAAAAGCTAAAAAGAAAAATGCTGCTGTTTGTGACTGTGTCAGTGTAAGATAAAGTTCCACCTTTTGTGTAGCCTACTGTACGTAAATTTTTCTTCTTTCTCTCATTCTGAAGCGGCGTCTTTGGTGAGTGTAGCTTGTGTAGCGGTGCGCTTCCCTGCGGCCGCACGCAGTAGATCTTGGTTCGGCTCGCGAGGAGGAAGAAATAATTAATATTTTACGTGTATCTCGGTCTGTCAACTGAGATGGTGTATCCCTTTTAGCCTGGCCTGGCTCTGAAGACAGGCAGGGTCGAAGCCCGCTTCCTAAATGATCTAAACTATGTTGATGGGAGCGTTTTTGGCTTTCTGGGAACGCAATTTTCCGTGAATGAGTTAGTTAGCATGCAGGCAGAGGGCAAAGCAAGTCAAGGACGGACAGTGTTGTTTTGATGTGGGCAGGTAGGGCCTACATAGCCCCGGGGAAGCTGAACAAGCGCCATCCGTCTGACAACACTACAGGTGGCAGACTGCCACAATCAATACAGAGCAGGGTCTTGACCCGTATGTGCGTCAGCGTGTGTGTGTGTGTGTGTGTGTGTGTGTGTACGTGTGTGTATACGTGTGTGTGTGTGTTTGCTTTTGTCATGTGTGTGTGTGTGTGTGTGTGTGTGTGAGCGTTTGTGAGTGTGTTAAGGCACGCTCAAGTGTCTTTGTACGTGGATGTGTATTCGTGTGTGTGTGTGTCGTGTGGGTGTGTGTGTGTGTGTGTTTGATGAGCGTCTGTGCGTTTGTTTTCGCGGATGTATATTACATGTATGCAGTGTGGCGCGGAAGGAAATAAAGGCTAAACGACTTCTTAGATGCCAGAATAGTTTGTCAGGGCACGTCTTTGGTTATAATAGTTGCAAATTTGTATTGTATTTTACACCCCTTTAGACACAATGCAATTCATCCAGAAGGCGGGCTGCTTTGACCCTGTCTGTCAAGACCCACACCGGGTGAGGAGGATACAACAATTTAACTGAAAAAAAAATAGGCAAGGTTTGCCTTGAAAGGTGAAGTTTGTTTCGGAGTTTACGACTCTACCGTCAACCAACTAGCCCACCAGTAGCTAGATGGACGGATATGCAGGTTATATAACCTGTTCAGTGTGTGCCCTATGTATTGTGGTGTGTGTGTGTGTGTGTGTGTGTGTGTGTGTGTGTGTGTGTGTGTGTGTGTGTGTGTC
>NW_004797387.1:198637-224321 GCF_000002075.1 Aplysia californica
CCCCCCCCCTTTCAATTATCACTGCTGCTAAATTAATGCTTAGACTCACCATAGTCGAATTACGTGCGGGGACCAAGACTTATAATTGCCCATGACATAATTTAAAGGATTGGTTGATACAAAAGACAATCTTCAAAAGTTTTAGAGAAGCAGCTGATCTACTTGTTTTCATTTGCCCACGATTTTTCTGCTTGTTTTTTATAAACATCATGAAACTTTGACGGACGTTGTTCACCCCTGTTGTTGGCAACTTTGGTAAAGGAGCGGGTCTTGTAGTCTGCAGTCCTGTTGTAAATGGTCCGTTGCAATGCCTTAAAAATTTTTTTAAAATATATATAAATAAACCAAAAGTAGAGAATTGTGTTGTGAACATCGGAATTCATGCAACTTTTGAAACAGTGGTCGGCCAGGCGGTGAACTTTCAATGGAAGTGATTAACCTATTTCATCCATATAGAGGGGCGATTCGGGGTGTTATTGGGCGAATTAGAATGTAGACTGAGAGAGGATGTGAAGGGCCAGGAAATATTATTTTGAATGCACAAAGCTCATGATAATCTCCTGACCGTGGTGTGAACATGTAGGAACAACACTTTAACACCCGTTTCTTTGGACAAGGAAATGATAATACATACTTTCATACTTTCTTTGAAAGTATGCGGATACTTTCTTTGAAAGTATGCGGTACTTTCTTTGCAAGTATGCGGGTATGACTTTATCAATGACTTTAGTTGGGTACGTTGATTCCCGCTCCATTAAAAAAAAGGAACTGCGTCAGGTCCTAATAAGCGCGCGGGACATATTAAACATTTTCAGTGGGTAAGAACTTTTTAATTTTCACCGGTGGCGGCCGAACTCTCATCGATTTTGGACCGCCAAGGAATCTCTAACGTGCGCAATTTGCACACGGGACCTCCGAGATTTTTCACCCTTATCCTTTTTATCCGAAAAAGGGGGGGGGGGGGGGGGTGGCTTAAAGACGTCCGTATGAAGGAGCCGAGGAGTAGCAGTAGAAATTTCGACTGCAGAAAGAGAGCCTAGAGGAGGGGGCAAAAGAGGTGAGGGGTGGGGGCAGAAAGTAGAGACGAAAGCAGAAGACAGAACATTGTTAGAGAGCCGGAATGGAGGTGACAGGATAAAATAGAGAAGAAAATTTTCCGTCGATCCGGATTCGAGCCCGGGACTAGGCTAGGCTCGGGACCATTGAATGAACAGGGAACATCTTATCCTCTTGGCCACGAGAGCCCCATTCCCGTTCCAATTCTAAGATTAGGGAGAAAACCTATACGTTCTTAACTACCGTCTCTGACCGTCTAGGAGAAAATCCATTTACAATGGACATATCAAATCAATGGGGGTGTAAAATGTTTACAATTATAACTATAGATCTAGATCTATGACACATGTAATTATTGTTTTATCTCCGCGTTTTAACACGAAATGTCTTTTCATTCGTTTCTTCTCTCTCTCTCTCTCTCTCTCTCTCTCTCTCTCTCTCTCTCTCTCTCTCTCTCTCTCCCTCTCTCTCTCTCTCTCTCTCTCTCTCTCTCTCTCTCTCTCTCTCTCTCTCTCTCTCTCTCTCTCTCACACACACACACTTTTTCGTTCTCTCTCTCTCTCTCTCTCTCTCTCTCTCTCTCTCTCTCTCTCTCTCTCTCTCTCTCTCTCTCTCTCTTTCTCTCTACCTCTCCCCGAGACTTCATTTGAATCTGGTTAAGTTGAGTAAATTTTGCGTCAAGTTTTATGTAGATCTAGATCTAGGCCATCAATACAAATTAAAAAGTTGGCCTACATGTACGAGGGGGCTACCAAAGTTTTTTTGTCTGCTGACCATGAAGGAATAAAGGTAGAAAACTGAAATTTGGCACTAAGCTTAATCTTTCTCTAGTAGTCACCTCCCCCGGTGATATATATCTGTGTAATTGGAGTATAACCTTGAAAAGACCTTGAGAATAGAAGACCCTCTCTTTGTCAGAAAACCATATTACCGCTTCTTTGACCTTCATCACTTTCAGAATGCCTTATTTTAAAATCCCTTTTTTCAGCTTGGGGAATAAAAAAAAAGTCGGACGGGGCTAAATCTGGAGAATAGGGTGGGTGCGGCAAAATTTTATAGCCACTTGCTCACCTTGTAAGAACAAAAACTTCATCATTGCCCTGTGCTCAATTTTCTTCATATTTACGTTGAAAGTGGAGAACAACATACCCCCATTCAATTAAAGTGCGCTGGTGTTAAAACTGGTAATGGGAAATTCCCCAAAATTTACATGCATTCTAGGATGATGCCTGTTGGCTTTCACCCAAACTTTCAGCCTACCTTTATTCCATCATGGTCAGGTAAAAAAACAACACTTTTGGTATGCCCCTCGGATGTCTTGCGTGTAGGTTTTAGTATTTTGCACACTCTAAGTTTTTTTTGGGTTTTTTTAAGTAGAGGTTTTACGACGCTTGCAACTGCATGAGGTCATATGAGCGCCAGAAGATTAGAGGTGTTACAAGAGAGTAACAAACATAAAAAAGAAGGAGGGGAGATAAGGACGAGGTGTTTGATAGGATAGGCAAAGTCTAAGCTTAACACGAAACAACAATTGTAATTGACTACTTTGTAACATTATAAATGATTGAAAAATTCCCCTGTACAAGACAGTTTCCAAAGTTATATGAATGGAAGCATTAGATCTACTTTCCACAAACTAATAATTGTGTATCTGTTACTTTGTATTTCGGAGAGTGTGTTTTGAGCGAGCGGGACACATTACATATTATCAGTTGGTAGGAATCAATTTTGAATTTTGCCCCGGTGGTGGTCGATGCCTGTCTTATCGATTTTGGACCACCAATGGGATATTTTACGAGCGCAATTTGCACATGGGACCCCTGGGATTTTAAATCACCCTTATCCGAGAAGGCCAGAACGTGTTATAGATCTTACATACCCTAAGATCAAGGCGTGTGGCTGAAAGACTGCAGTACAATGTAATTACATGTAGAAATACGGAGTCAAGCAATGGTAGAACGGCTGCTATTGAAACATTAGATCATTAGGCTATATCCGATGCCAATTAAATGTAAGCTATGTATAGGCCCCTATATATTTAATGGTTTTTGTGTCTCAACAGATGATTTTTTTCGTGGACGGTATTAAATGCTTAGCAAGGAATTAGATCGCCCAAGAGAATACACCAGGGTGTCCAAAAAGTCGCCCACCATCCTGAAACATACACTAGTATTGTTACAGATGCTCAGATAATTGAGCATCATTTTCATTTATAAAATATAACAACTCTCCATTCTCCGCAAAAAGCTGTTTTTAACTTTCCTTAGGGTATCTGAATGGATGTTGGGACGATGGAAATTGCATGTCTCAATTCGTCAAGAGAGCGTGGACACAGAGGGGGGAAAAAAAGCAGAAAAACAATTGTAGGATGGTGCGTGACTTTTTGGACACCCTGCTAATACGTACATGTACTGAAGGAAACGATGATGAGCGTTGCGACAGCAGCTGTTGAGAATTTTATGCATTGCATAGGCCTATGGGAGGGGGAAGAAAGCTAAAAGAGATCACAAGCACAAGCTATAAGGCACGTACTATCGTAATTCTAAAAGGAGTACACGTGAGCACTCACTCAAATGAATAAATAAATGAATAAATGAAATAAAATTATAAGAGACAAATGCATTTTTGGGACACCCCAATCGGCATAGATCTAATTGTATGACCTTGAAACAAAATTCTCTCACTGGAAAAAATAGAAAACAAAGAGGCCGGCCGGAGACCAGGGCAACGCATATATTCGCTTAGAACAGACGGGCGACGAGGATAGAAAGACCAGGAAATAATTTAATATAATAAAAGTGCCTCACAGCTAATTTTGAGAACATAATTATCCGAGCAGAAAACAGGCCAGCAACTGAGAGACAATTATTATCTTGATCGCCAGCTCTGTTACACGATGATGATGATAAATTAAATGGTTAGTGATGAGGATGTACAACAATGTGAGGATAGGAGGTAATTACACATAATTATAAAGGTATCATATTATGAATAAATAATAATTCGTGTAGGCCTATGCATATATATTCACATAATTATATGACCATTTCAGTGTAGCCTAATTTGAACCCCATTTTCTTGGAGCAAGATCTAGAATGTCTTTTGCTGTTGGTTTTTCGATCATCTCGACTTTGTGTGATTTAACAAAAACTATATTCTACAAAAAAAAAAGAGAAAGTATAATTTATCGAAGGTATACTGTTCAGCTTTTTCCTAAACCTGGTGCCAATAAGTTAACGTTTTACAGAACCCCCCTCCCCCCCAAAACAACAACAACAACAACAACAACAAAAAACAACAACAACAATTACAACAAACAAACCAAAAAACCCCAAAACAAACAAACTCAACAACTTCTAATTAACTCATCGGTCTGTCACTCATTCTCTGCACCCTTTCCTATGGTTATGTGCACCGTCACTCGCTACCATTTTTGTCGCCTGGTCAGTTTTCTCTATCCAGACCTACTATATATATCTAGCCTAGGCTATCTCACTATTCTCTCTCTCTCAGCACAAAATTTATTTTACTCTAAATCTAGATCAGTTTGTTTTCTTTCTTTTTAGGAATCGTTTTTAGAGCCCCGTACACTTGCAATGTTTTGATTGGTGCAGCGTGGTGCTGTAGCGCCGGAAACAGTAGCAATCAAGATGGCGGACGCCGACTTGGTAGTCCGAAACGATATTCGTTCAGCGATGTGGAATCCTGGTGGATGGAAAAGTTTGCTTTCATTTTTCATTCTTGCATTAGCATGGCTAGCTGGATTCAGTGCACGACTGTTTGCAGTCATTCGATTTGAAAGCATCATTCACGAATTCGACCCATGGTAAGTTCCACTTGTCACTCTACTCAAGACCTAGCCTCTCTAGACTCTAGTCTAGATTAGTCCTCTCTCTCTACTATGCTAGATCAGGGTCTATTCTCTACTCTAGAGTGTCTAGATCTAGATCAGCTCTATGCGGTGTTACTAAACTTAGGGTGCTTTTCCAGTAGTTCCCACCCCCGTTATTTGAGTCTAGATCTAGATTCTAGAATCTATGGAGCTAAGGTCATGTCAAACCTAACAATGTTCTGCAAAGGAGCCTCTGCAAAACAAAATTATGAGTACCCCCACCCCCCACCATATTTTTTACGAAGTGACTATTTCTCCGAACGTTCGGAGAAATAGTGCCGATCTTTATTTCTCCGAACGGTTTTCGGCTTCCGGTCTCGTGATTTTTTGCCTATTTATTGCGAGAGTTCGGCGCCAACTTTCATTCTGCCTCTGCCTCTGGTCTGGGAAGGAACACGTACCGCATGGCAAGCCCGCCTACAGACAACCTTCAGTAACACCCACCACACACCCACCACCATCATGCACATGTACACACACTAACTAAACATAACTAGTGGGCAACTTTTGAACGTATGACGAGCTGAACTGTGGATGGAGAGACAGTGTGAGTGAAAGAGCGGGTGAAAGGAAGAATGTGCGAGTGTATCCACAGGCGACAGCAACTAAAAGACGACGACACTGACCACCCCTGGCCTGGTCCACAGCTCACGAACAAAAGGAATGCAGCTCAGGCGGTGTTTTGCCTATATTATTGTCCATGGTTCGCAGGGAACAAGTGAGATTTTCTTTGTGTGTGCCTGGAGGGATGGGGTAGGGTATGAAAGTCATGCGGGCGGGGATGAGCCGCGGGAGAGAACACGGGAATTGAATGAAAGAGTGAAACTGAAAGAGACGAATGACTCATGAGTCCTGGAGTGAATGGATCCTGTGTTTCTATTTTTGTATACTTTGAACTGTTACTGAATAAAGGCTGAAATAAAGCCCGAAAAACAAACAAACACACACACACACTCCTCACTCTCCACTTACTACCACACACAGACACACTCAAACACTCACACATACATACACACACACAGCAAATTTTTGGGTCTATATCTATTTAAATTTTCAACAGCTAGTCTAGATGAGATTTTTAGATGAGTGTAAAAACGTGAAAAAGAAAGGTTTCATAACAGAAAGAAATCAAAATTAGAACAGCCCATAAACAACAACAAACATTAACAAATAAGGGCGTGTGTCCACCTGTCCGAAGAAGATTGGCAGTTTTAACCCTAAATGTGCGTAATTAAAAAAAAAAAGTACAGGATATTACATGTAAATTATGGAATCACACACATTAAGGGGCTTGCCAGTGTCAGTACATTGGTCGCAGCAGTGACAAACGCAGATGCCAGTTCTATGTGTAGTTATCAATAACCCTCCGTAGATCTAGATCTAGACAGCACACGAGTGAACACAACACATTACGTTTAAAAGCAGCACCTTTCATAGGCAACACGTCATATCTATAGCGAAAAACTGTTTGGAATTGTAGCATTTCTTTATATAAATATTTACGGCGGACATTTTTTGGACCGATTGAACCATATTGTATACGAACAATCTTTGGTAGGCCCATACTATAATTATAGATCTATATAATATCCGAAATTTGGGGGAAAGGATGATATTTCAGAGTGTTCGGAGAAATAGTGCCCAGCTTTATTTTCCCGAACGTTCGGAGAAATAGTGCCCAGCTTTATTTTCCCGAACGTTCGGAGAAATAGTGCCGGCCTATTTTTTATTAGGCCTGGGGGGCAAGCCCCCCTGAAACCCCCAACTCTTAGGGCCAAAACCGGCCAATAACAATTGTGGGGTGGGAACTATCGAAAGAGCCCCAGACGGCCTTTTAATTTCAAAGTGTATACAGACCCGGTAACCGGGAACAAAGTCACGAAGTATACAGACCCAGTAGGGGAACTCTTTTGTGATTTTGGAAAGTTTCAGAGCCCAGACCCAGTTGTGTGTGTGTGTATGTGTGTGTGTGTGTGTGTGTGTGTGAGAGAGAGAGAGAAAGAGAGAGGTTCTTCTAGCAAAATGGGTGCTTTTTCGGTAGTTCCCACCCCCCCCTTATTTGAATCTGACCTACTTCTAGATCTAGATCTATACGTTTGATTCGCGGTGAGCTAAGATATCAAACCTAAGAACAGCAAAACATTAAATTGTGGTAAAATTCAGGGGGGGCATGCCCCCCTGAAACCCCCCTTCCTATTTTTGTTAGGTCAGGGGCGGGGCAAGCCCCCCTGAAACCCCCCTACACTTGGGGCCAAAACCCGTGAATAACAATTGCGGGGTTGGAACTACCGAAAAAGCGCCGCAAAATGTATGTAGATTATGACATGCCCCAGTTGGCAGGAGGGAACGAGAGAAAGACAGTGGGAAATAGGTGGAGAGAAAGAAAGACATGATATAGACAAACAAAGAAAAAGAGAAAGCGAGCAATACAGAGAGAGAGAGAGAGGGAGGGAGAGAGAGAGAGAGAGACAGAAAGACAAACAGACAGACAGACAGACAGAGAGAGAGAGAGAGCAGAGAGAAATAGAGAGGGTGACTGCTCGATTGAAATTAAATGACATTGTTCTTTTTTTTCAAATTGTGATTCCTCCAACTCCAAAACGGAGGAAAAACGATCGTTCATCGAAAAGGCATCCCCGCAATCTTCATTTAGATCTAGAATCTAGATCTAGACTAACCTCGAAATTAGATCAATGATTTATGTCTGTCTGTCTAGATCTAGACCAAGGCCATCGATCTAGAAGTAGAAGAAGAACCTAGATTCTAGGTCTACCCTGAGCCACAGAATTCTAAACTAATTTGTGTAGAATTCTGTGCCCTGAGCCAAGAGGGGGCTGAAACTTTCCGAAATCACAAAAGAGTTTCCCTACCGGGTCTGTATACTTTGTGACTTTGTTCCCGGTTACCGGGTCTGTATACACTCCCTTTTAATTAGACTTTGATTTGCCAATAACTTTCATAGGCCTCTATACTAGACAGGTCTCTATAGATCTAGATCTAGATCTAGAGTAGAGTAAGATATAATGTAGGAATTGGCCATACTATTACATTACTTTGTTAATAAAAATTAGATCTCTAGAGTCTATCTGGGTCACCGCGTCTGCTTGGGTGCGCAACCCACGGTCTCCTGCTTTGTTTTGGATAAGAACAGCGAAAACGAGGTCACTTTCTGTGAGCATGCGCAGAATGCTGCTTATTTCACTTTCGTTTTGGAGGTTCCTGTCAACACACATGGTTTTACGGTGTCGGAAAGTTTTGCCCCTTCTTCATATTGATTGCTTTCGTAACCGGTATCGGTGAATTTACTAAGCGCTTGAGTAGTCGATTATTTAGCACATGATGGAAGTGGCAATCCTCATCCAGGGTGAGAATAAAAATACGATCGACCTCTCCCCCCGGGTGAGACTTGCCAGCATTGGCTATTCTCACCCGGTGTGAAACAACACCTGTTTTTCCTCATTTCGGAATGTTGTCTATCGGTGTGGATGATCAAATTGATAAAAGCCAAGAAAAAATGACGTTATAGCACAAAAGTATGATAATTTGATCGTCTACAAAGATGCTACGGCTATTTCACTTTTCGAATCGAGTGAACAACACAGGTCGCCATTTTGTTTTGCCCGGAAGTTCTCGCAAGATCTACTCCTCCTCCCCCCCCCCCCCCTCTCTCTCTCTCTCCCTCTCTGTCTCTTTCTCAGTTTTGAATACTGTCTATCGGTGTGGACTATCAAATTGACCAAAACAAAGTTAAAAAATGATGCTAAAGCCCAAAAGTAAATTAATTTGGTAGTCTACAAAGATGCTTTAAGGCTATTTAACTTTTCGAACCGAGCCGAACTACGCGGGTCGCCATTTTGTTTTGCTCGGAAGTTCTTGCGCTACTCCTCTCTCTCTCTCTCTCTCTCTCTCTCTCTCTCTCTCTCTCTCTCTCTCTCTCTCTCTCTCTCTCTCTCTCTCTCTCTCTCTCTCTCCCTCCCTCCCTCCCTCCCTCCCTCCCTCCCTCCCTCCCTCCCTCTCCCTCTCTCTCTCTCTCTCTCTCCACTGCCCTCAGACAAAATTGCACGCTTTTAGGCTAACATACTTAGTAATTGAACGTTTGTTCACGGCACAGAATTCTACAATTCTGTTATCACACTGTAGAATTCTGTGGTTCAGAGTGAACGCTACGCCTGTTGGCTGAGGCTATAACACGGTGAACGCACACAACGGGTGAGAATAGCCAAAAGACTCGCCTGCGCTATTCTCACCCGGGTTGAGAATAGAGGTGGCCTTAGCACATCTAGTTGATCTAGCTCTGTCTAATGTATCGTAGAATGTATACTAGAATCGATAAATACTATTGCAGGCTGCTTCTTAATGCCCAGGAATATGCCAGATAGGGTTGCGCACTGATGCAGACCAAATTTGTTCTGTCCGTTTTAAGTGCGCAATATCGGCTTTTTTGCTATTTGGCATTGTGTGGCTTCTAGGCCCTTTGGTTGTTTTACTTAAAAATAATTATATTATTAAGTTATTTCTTTATGACCTGCATTGTGCACGAAACAGACTATTTTCCTTCCGTTTGGATGCATTATATTGCTATTGGAAGATGATCAGAATGTATTTTTATGTCAAAATTAATATATGGAAATTTAATCTCCAAAATATTCAATTTCTTCTTTTCACGTCTTTTTCTTCGTCCTTTTCCTTTAAGAATTCTAGTCTAGGTATAGTCTAATTCTTGTTTTCTTCTTTCACCTTCTTGTGTCCACAGCACCTTTATTTTTATCCATTATCAAAACACATACACGGTATAAGGAAATTAAATCTCCTGTTAGGGGCGCACAGCTCCCAAAAAGAACACGCCTCATTGACCTTGGCCTTCCGTTCCGGTCAGTATAGGAACTTCTTGCAAGGAAAAGAAGACCAGGTCAGGATAGAGAAAGATGAAAAGTGTCAGAAAAGAGCTAGATTCTAGATCTAGAGCTGTAAACATGGTAGTATTGCGCACTCAACCAGACGATCTGTTGCACCAAAACAGACACCTTGCACATCAACCAGACACACGTTACCAAACACCACCGCAACATATAGGAATTTTAAACTGCTGGGTTTTGTAATGCGCTATACCGTATAGAGAGGAAGTCTGTCTAACTTCTGGTGAAAAAATCATGAAGATCGACCTGTAACTTTCAGAGATATCCACAAAAGATGGCTTACGGTATATCGCACTACAGGATTAACTCTCGTAGAAGTCTAGATCTATCTAGATCTAAGCCTATAATACAACTACAACAATAATTGAGGTATCGTTTTGAAGGTTTTGTCACTGCCTTTCTTTTAAAATGTATAGATCTAGGCCTATATATATATATATCAAATATCTAGAATCTAGATCTAGAGTCTAGATCTAGCTAGGCCTAATTTCGGCCCTAATCTAGAATCTAGATCTAGAGGTCTAGTCTAGATCTAGAATGTAGATCTATATACTTGTACAACAGACTGATTAAAAAATAAATATGAACAGAACAGCAGGACACCTACTAAGATTGTTTTGTTTGTTTTTGTAAAGTGTTTTACGGCGCTCGCAACTGCATAAGGTCATATGAGCCCGCGGGACACTCCTAATATTTTTCAGTTGGTAGGAAATTTTGAATTTTGCCCGGGTGGTGGCCGAAGCCTACTCATATCGATTTTAGACCACCAAGGGATCTTTAACCTGCGCAACTTGCACACGGGCCCTCCGCGATTTTTCGCCCTTGTCCGAGAAGGCTAGGTGTAGATCTTTCCTACCAGAAGATCAGGGGTGTGGCAGAAAAACCGCAGTAAGGAGGAGCCAAGGATTAGCAGTAGAAAGGCTGCAGAAAGAGTCAGGAGCCTAGAGGAGGGGGCAAAGGAGGTGAGGGGGTGGGGGCAGAAAGTGGAAATGAAAGCAGACAACAGAACATTGCTAGAGAGCAGGAAAGGAGGTGAAAGTAGGAGACAATTTTAGAGAAGAAAATTTTTCGGTCGCTCCCTGGATTCAAACCCGGGACCTTTGAATGAGAGGCCAACACCTTAACCTCTAGGCCACGAGAGCCCCCACCTACTAAGATGAGAATTAAGATCAGCACAAAAGTTTTTAAAGTTAAACATTAAAGCCTTTGTGTCTATTTAGATTTTAGCTGCAGCAAACAGTTTAACAAGTAGTCAACCTTGACTTATGATTAGATATACGGAGTGTCTGCGTACACGGTAACCGGGCACCTTGCCTCAGTGTCTACGTATACGGTAACCGACAACTGGTCACGTAGTCTTAGTGTCACGTACACGGTAACTGGGCATGTTGCTTCAATATCTATGTACATGGTAACCGGCAACCGGGCACGCAGTCTCAGTGTCACGTACTTGGTACCCAGGCAAGTTCAGTTTTTGTCTTCTGATGTTGCCTTCATCCCCACCCCTCCCGGGACTGTACCTTAAAAAAAAAAAATTTCCCCTTTCCGGAGCCCTATACTTTGAAGCGCACAGACTTTGAATGAACTTTGGTGACCCCAACTGGTACTCACAATGTGATGCGCACGCACAGGTTCACTGACCGGTCACGATGACGAGCCCAACAAGACGCTTGTATGACTTTCTTTTTTTCAGCAAGTGAAAAGTAGTTAACTTCACTTGAAAGATGGCTAGAAAGACATCAGTATGATACCATTGAAATCATTATAATAAAAACGAATCTGTCTAATAGTTTGTTTTAGTTTTCCACACTTCTTATTTTCAACAGATTAGAAAATAAGATAAGATTGCCTCGGATCTCGCATATTTGTGTCACGACGTTGTGGAATCAGGCTCTCGTCCATTTTTGGGCATGTAGAGTTATTAGTATCATCTTAAAGCTTGTTTACTTGTCATTTTATATGGCTAAAAAAATATCCATTTATCTTGATTACAAGTCGAGATATTTGCGAAAGAAGGAGGTCGGGTTCACCTATTTTCAGAGGTAAAATTAGTGAGAAAATGGCCGCCAAAGATTAGTTATTTCCTTAGCTAAAGACTAGTCCGTGGTAACCAAAAATAACAAAAAATGTACATTTTTTGTACCTTTAATCAATGTTTAAAAAAAAAATCCACACATAAGTGAGTTCTTTAATGGGTATGAAAGGTGTTGAGCCAAAAAACAAAAATTTGATAAAAATTTACAAACCTGCGGAAAAATGCAAGTTTCTTCACTTTCATTATTTTGATAAGAGCCTGATTCCACCACGCTTCTTCACATTTGGTTGAGGTTGATTACTTGTTTTATGAAGCCTTGTCAAAACTTAATAAATACTTAAACTTTGTGCCCCCCTACCAGGTTCAACTACAGAGCAACCCACTACATGGTACAAAATGGATTCTACAATTTCTTAAACTGGTTTGACGACCGAGCATGGTACCCATTGGGCAGAATTGTGGGGGGAACGGTGAGTGCAAACCCTCAAGTCATTTTCAATTGGTAAAAGTAGTCTCTATGCTTTAATGGTTAGTCATTTTGTGATGTCGATGTCTAACCTATTGTTGTATTTTTGAAACATATTCAAGGTTCCTAATTGCTAATATTCCTGGTTGAGAAAGCAGGTGCTTTCCATGTATTATCTAACCGTAACAATGTAGCGAGTAGGTCCTGGAGAAAGGAATGGATCAAGGGTGTAACAAGAATCTCAGTGGGTAAAATTTCTTATGTTTGCTGTTCCACATGTTCCCTGCTGGTATTTTGAAGAATGTTGTTGCTGTACATCCAGTACCTTTTTTGGTTTTTGGCCCATGCCATTTTGCCCACTTCAATGTCTTGTGGTTGGCAGGTTGGAAATCCGTTTAAGTTGGTTTTGTTTCAGTCAAAAAGGGAAGTAAAAGTTAACTTGCTTTGAGAAAAGAAAGTTGAGAATTGCCCATTTTTCAGACTGCCTTTGTGGAAGTTGATTTTTATCAGTAGTAAAGTAGGGCGTTCAAGCAGTTCTCATTTGAAGCTCTTAGTATGCCCACATGTTGACATGGACGTGTTCTTCCCTCAGGTGTACCCGGGCCTCATGGTGACTTCGGGCTCCATCCACTGGTTCCTGAACCTACTGAACATCCCAATACACATCAGAGACATCTGTGTCTTCCTCGCCCCTGTCTTCAGGTCAGCAGCCAGGCGCTCTTGCCTGGTTTGAACACTTTATAAGAATGCTGTTTTGTCAGATAGGAAATTTTTTCTGGAGAGATTTTAAGCTTTTTTGTGGATTGTGTGTTTGCCTCTTTGGAATCTTATTAGGTGCCACAGATTGGCCATATCATGGGTTGTAGTAGTTGAGAAGTGGAATTTTGTATCTTTATCTCGAGCTGAATAACTTATTCCTTTTGATATGGCTGTATCTATATCTACAACAGCTCTCTCTTTGCAAGGAGTCTCAAAGATAACCATTTGTGCTGTAAAAAATATTTTTTAGGCCTTGTTATTAAAGATATGTATAGCTTTTGTGATAGATGAACAGCAGTATGTTCTAGCCTTTTTCTCTGAAGAAATGTCTCAGTTTTGTGTTGATGTGTTTTTTATTGTTGGGAGTCTGTGAGTGGGGTGTTAAAATTGGTGCTGTGTTTTTATTGAATGTTGGTTCTTTCCATCTGGCTTCAACCAGACGTTTATTGTTACATGATGTGTAAAGTTATCAGCTTTTCTCGTAAATTCTACTGATCATTTAAAGAAAAAATTGGGTCAGTATATTTATACCAAGTTGTTCCTCAGAATGCTTATATTGTTATCTTTACTCTAATTTGTATAAAATCTGTCATAAGGAGTAACCCCCCACCCCTTCCACAAACACACATGCACAAATTTATGCACCCATACTCACTTTCATGTTTGACTTTTGACCTCCCTCAGTGGCATGACATCTATGTCTGTGTACCTCTTCACTAAAGAGATCTGGAGCCCTGGAGCTGGCTTGTTTGCTGCCTGTTTCATCGCCATCGGTAACTAGTTTTTCTTGCGTCATCATCATCGTCACATGTGTTGTCACCAGTGTTGTCCATCTCATAGACCTGCATGTTTGCCGACAATCGCAACCCGATCCGCGATCCAGCCGATGCTATCGCAAGGCCCACCTGTATAAGTCAATATGCAAAGTGCGAGCCCTGGCCGATTGCCAGCGCCCCCCTTTTCTCCGGTCGGCTTTGTCTGCACTTTCGCTTTCGTGCCGACTACCGACGTCAGCGTTTCCGAGATAATTGTCGGAACCTGAGTAGAAATACGAATACGAAAAAGGACGACTACCTAAATTAGAACTACTTTCAGTTTCGTGCTTGAGCGGCCATTTTGAATTTCATCTGCTGACCGATTGTTCGGATGTGGATTCATTCAAGGCCTAGGGCCTATTCACTTGTTCTACTCTAAATCTAGATTTATACAGATCATTATAGACCTCTATGGAGGATTCATATTCCAATTCTATTGTGTCAAACCCTATTATAGGTTGTGCTGTAATGTTAATGTTGGCAAAAGAGCATTTCAGCGGGTGTGTTGATTATTAGATTTTAGATCTAGACTCAGCGGAGTCCCTCTGTTTGGATGGAGATTTCGTTCAAGGCCTAGATCTAGCTATTCTTATTCCATTGTTCTACTAGGTCTAGAGATCTAGATTTATTTGGATTACTATATTGGGGATTCATATTCCAATTCTATTGTGTTAATGTATCAAACCCTATTATAGCTAGATCTAGATCATGCAATGTGCAATTAGGATGCTCCTTATTTGTTTTGGGGTGTGGTTTTAAAAATTATTTTGGACTTTTGCTGGCTTAAAAAAAATCACATTTCTGAAGGGCCGTTGCAGGTTCTTTTTTGGGGGCTTATGCCCCCCTCATGTACCTCTACAAGTGCTGCTATTTTATGAGGGAGGACTTCTGTAACCAGCGACCACTATGAGACAAAGTAGAATAGAGGGCTACTTTTAGGGGGTAGGGTTTGGGTTAGGGTTAAGTATCTTCTTTATTGTGTTTGTTGGGGTGGTCGCTCGTTACACGGAAATCCTTTCTTTTATGACACCCACGAAAGCCCCTGGTCTAATCTCACTACAGTAAGCTTGCTCTCTTGTTAAATTCTGTTATCCTTTGTAAGATGCTCAGGTAATCTGTCGCTTTTCACCTTGTCTTTTTTGGTGGTAAGTGGGTGCCCTGTGTAGTTTGCTCCTTCTCTCCTGTCTATCGTCCTGATCTCTCCTTCTTTTTTGCCTTTGTTATTCTCTTGTAATATGTGTAATCTTTGGCATAATATGAACTTATTGTGTTTCAAGTGCTGTAAAATTCTTATAAAACCAAACTGTGTTTCAAGTGCTGTAAAACTCTTACTAAAACTAAACTATGCCTTGTCCTTAAAAATTGTTAATAATAATAGATAGCATTTGTATAGCGCAAATCCCCGCTCTTCAGCAAGCTCTATGCGCTTCACAATCTAAACTATTACCCCAGCTGACCTCAGACCATTCTGAAACAACTTCAACTTCCTGGGAAGCATACAGTGCAATCAGCCATTTACAGGCGCTAAAACACTAACATACTGACAAGATCTTTCACTGTCTGTGGCTGGGTACCCATTCCCACCTGGATGAAGTGGGGAAAATTTGTGTAAAGTGCCTTTCCCAAGGACACAATGTCGGGCCCGCGGCTTGAACCACCGATCTCGCAACCTCGCGATTACGAGTCCGGTTGCCAAAATCATTATTATTATCGTTCCCTCTTGCCCTGTATGAGCAGTGGGTGGTTGAAGGATGCCACCGGATGGATCTACATCTTTACTTCTTTTTGTATCTGATAATTTTTCTTGTTTTTCCTGTGCCCTAAGTGACTGAAATTGTGTGAATGTGCTTCTCTTAACTCAAACCTGTATGTTCTTATTAGCCATGTGATGATCTCGGATCTGCTAAATTGTTCGACTGTCATAAAATTTATATCTGTACGAAAAGTAAAAAGACATATCTCTTTCCTCCCCAGTTCCTGGTTACATCAGTCGGTCTGTGGCTGGTAGCTATGACAACGAAGGCATTGCTATTTTTGCTCTCATGTTCACATACTTCTTGTGGGTGAGTAGGTTACTAGTGAGAATGATCATTTGGTTATTATTCTGTTCTCTACTTACAAAGATTCGACTCGTTACGTCAAGTCTGTGCTCCTCTACAGCTGCGAAACTTGGGAAGACAACAAAGACAATACTGAATAAAGTCCAGACTTTCATCAACAGATGTATGAGGAGTATTCTAAGAATTAAGTGGCAGGATAGAATAGGAAATGAAGAGCTGTGGGAAAGGACAGGACAAAAGGATATAGAAGTAGAAATAGGACTAAGAAAGTGACGATGGATGGGACACACCTTAAGAAAGCCCAGCGGAAACATCACAAGACAGTCACTGCAGTGGAACCCAATAGGAGCACGGGGCAGGTGTAGGCCATGGGAAACATAGAGGAGATGCGTGGAAAGGGACATGGAAGGAGCTTGTATGTGGCCTATACCCTGCCAGGGGTGAAAGGCATTGATGATGAGGATGATGACTTACAGATGGGCTGTGGTACAGGGGACAGGTGCTCTGTGGGAGGGAGGGGGAATAGAATTTAAAGGGTGTCACAACATATTGACAATTTCAGGGTAATGTAATAAGTTGCTATTGTTTTTATTGTATCTGTGTGCTATGAAGTTGCCCTCCCCCCCCTGCAATTTCAAGGAAAAGTAGCTTAACCATGCTTTGGCACTGTATGGATTTTAGGGGGGGGGGATGAAGCTTTGAATATTTCTCCTCTTGAATTGTTGGTGCCATTCGTGTTATTGACCATCATTAGCGCTGTTGTTTTTATGCTAGTACTATGAGGTTTTTTTTGTAACAGATGCATGTTTTATAAAAGAATTTTCATAGTCTCTTTTGATATTTAGAAAACTAAAAACTTCAGGGAAGGGGGAGGGAGATAAATTGTAGTTAAACACATGTTCCACATCTCACAATTAAAATGTTTCTATTTTCAGATCAAATCTGTGAAGACCGGCCAAGTGTTTTGGTCAATATGCACTGCTCTCTCGTATTTCTACATGGTGAGCATCTTATGTGCACAGAACTCACGCACACGCTCAGAACATGCACGCACACATACTTCTAGGGATGTGCTATTTTGTGGCTTTTTTTCATTATTTTCAACAGACAAACTGGTACCGTTCTCAGCATTTGTTTTCTGTTTAACCTTTATTAGTTGTGCCTATTCACTAGTCTTTTTGTTTGCAAATGCAACTTTGTAAATTTTCAAGTATTTTCGCAAATTTCCAGTGGTAGATATATATATCAAATTTTTTCACCACTGTTTTCAGATCGAATATGGTGAACTGAAAGAAAATAATTTTCGTCTTCTTCTTTGTTTATATAAGAAAATTATTAGTTAGTCGAAATACTCCCTTTTCTTAACTGAAAAGCATTTCGAGGATTATGTCAATTTAGTCTTCAATAGCAATCCAAAGATTGCAAAACGGAAGAAAAAGACATGAGAATACACATGTCTTATTGTGGGCCAGAGAGAGGCATTGTATGTGTACTGTTTGCCTACATGTATTGCACAAATCATTGTGCATAGGCTAAGTGATGCAAGGAGAGCGAATGTACTTAGGTTGTGCAAACTTAAGTTGGTCATGGACTTTTGTCTCCGCAAAGCTAGTTCACAAAGGCCCTTCACGTGAACACATGACGGCATGTTGTGTTTCAGGACATCACTGGCATTAGGCTTTCTTTCTCACTTCTCTATCAACTCTTGGAACTATTCTCTGTGACTAATCAGTAGATTAAGCTGATAATGTCATAGAGAAAGAACAGTGCATACAGCCTGCCGTTCTTATTACAGTTATTGAGAGAGATATTTGAAAGAAAAAACTTTCCAAAAGTTAAATTTGGGGTTCAGGCATAGCATTCCCAACTGTAAGTGTCGACACTCATCACTATTTGAGCAACTCTTTAAAACAGTACAAAATCCAGCGGTCCCAGTATTTGTTTTAAGCCGGCTCCAAAGTACATTGTATTGTGATGTATACATTGAGCTAACATGTTTGATGGAAAGGACAGTTGAGGACAGACAGAAAAAGTTCTCTTGGCTGGGCAGGACTTTGATCTGTGTTTTAGGGAGTTGGACGAGGGTGAGGGTGGGTTTCATGATTCCTAAGTGCTTTCCTTTTCCTGAAATATTTATTTTAAAAAAAACTATCAGGGAATTGTGTCGTTTAATATCAATGAACTGCCGGTGCATTCAAAAGTCGTGAGTAGGGATTCCCAGATTTTGTCTTGTGTCACTATCTTTCTGCTAGGATGTAAAATCCCATTCAGGCTGGGTCAAAGTGGCCTGCCTCCTAAACGATCTAATAATTTGTATCAACTCAGTTGTACAACATTGATAGCCTTTTCAATAATGATGAAGCTGTTCTACACCTCTCCCCTTAGTGACTAGAACTCGAGGAGGATATCTGCACTACAATAATCTTGTGTTGACAATTAAGGAGTCTGTATATATAGTATGAATAATCTCTCATCAGGCAAGCTGTTTCATAATGAGTAATTCACTGTGTGTGCGTGCGACCGTCCCCCCTGGTATGTGCTGCCACAGCTGTGTATTCAATAACAATAGGAACGCTTCATGGTTGCATTGATTTTTCCTGAACAGGGTTTGTGAAATGCAAAGGGCTGTCTCAAGAAAAATCTTCTCTTTGTCTATATTATCTTTTGCCCATTGTTACTGTTTGTCTCAGTGTGTAGGCCATGAGTTGTGCAAAGGACCATGGAACTTTATGAATATACGTGCAAAATAATGCCCACATGAAATATCACCCAAAGGCACTGTAGGATAAAATTAGGTGTTAGACGCATGGGCAAGCCCCCCCCCCACACACGCACAAATGAAAGAAAAGAAAATTAATACAAAATATTAAAGCTAGGTTTTTTTATAAAATGCCTGTCAAAGCGGAATGCGTTTTTCTTACTTTTTGCTAAAAGAAGCGTGAGGTCTTGACACCCCCGAATAAACAAAGCACTACAACAGCAACCCAACAATAACATAGATAAATGAAACTAAAACAATAGATAAAGCAAACATTGACGCTTCTGATTTCTCTCCCCTCCTGTAGGTGTCGGCGTGGGGTGGCTATGTTTTCATCATCAACCTGATCCCGCTGCACGTGTTTACACTGCTCCTCATGGGACGCTACTCACAGCGAATCTACACAGGTCAGTCCCCATGTCAGCTGTGTTCCTTTGTAACTGTCTTGTTGTCATAGGAGTATGTCACTAGAAGGTCTGTTCTCTTATTAGATGGGTCTCTGTGTTATAGCGTTAGGCGCTTTGCCATCGCTGGATAATTTTTATCAAGTATATCTGTCTTTTTGATGTGGTGTTGTATCCTTCACAGTCGGGGTTAGCCCTGACAATCATGGTCGAAACCCATTTCCTAAACGATGTAGTACCCACCGTGGCGATGCTACTGACTGAAGTGTCTTTAGGCCTTTCCCAAAGGGGGACATTAACATGTTCTTATGCACAGTAGAATTGGAAATGGGCTGATTCATCAATGTCATGCTCATAACTGTGCCTGAACTGCAACAGGTAACTGCTGATTTTTCTTTCCTAATCCTTACTATCGTCATTTTCCTCTACTTCTTTTGTATGTTTGTCACCCTCTTGTGACCCTCTATTTCCGGGGTTCCTTGATAGTCGAAGCAGGGTTTGTGCTGTTGAAGTTGGAGAGGCGAGCAGAGTAAGCCTGATTTCCAGTAAGGACTTCTCTATTGACATCCTACCCTTGGCGCTCATATGACCTTATGCTGTTGCGAGCACCAAAAAACCTCTACTAAAACAAACGAAGTAACTTGTTTTAATGGGAATGTAAAAACACCAACATTTATCCAAACAAATTCTTTTTATCTCATCTGTCATTGCTAAGTATTTGGTCTTTTCTCTTCCTGACACTGAATGACCATGATAAAGGGGTGGTTCAAGGTGAGCACTGGCTTGATCTATTTCTTTTCTTTCATTCTATTGTTTCTGTCTGTCTTTTTTGCATTTTTGCTGTTCTAAATGACTGTTAATGTGTTGATTTACTTCTCATCATTCAAACAAACAAATAAAGGTGGGTGGTTGGCGGGTGCTCTGGTGTGGTTTGCTTCTTCTTTATTCCCACCCGGGGTGAAAATAAAAATATAATATTATTCTCAACCGGGGTGAGAATAATATCCATTTTATTCTCAACCGGGATGAGAATAATATAATATTGTTATTCTCACCCCTGGTGAGAATAAAATGAATATTATTCTCACCTGTTCTGAGAATGCAATTTTTATTCTTAGGCCAACCTGGGTGTTGAGAACGCGTAGGCCTATATGTAGGCTAATAGGATGATAGAAAATAATTTGTGAATTGTAAGACAAGAGTGACCATTCGTGACCTGCCCCAGAGCTCAGGTCGATTTTTCTTGGCTCCCGCTGGGGTTGTTATTGTTTCATTTTTTTAATTCTTGAGAGTATGCATGCCTTCACCAACCCTATACAAGTGTATACTATAAATTCAGAAAGGAATTCACTTGCCAGAGTAGTATATTTAAAAAAATAATAGCCTTAACTGAAAGCTGTTTAATGAAATAATGTTAGTAATAGTTTGTCATTGTAGTGTTAGAATTGGCATTTGTTTACAACACAAAAAAACATGTTTAATTGTTATTCCTAACAGAACCCACGCTTATTTTTAAGGCATTGCGTGCCTTGACCCTATGCTTATTTTTTTCTTAATTTTGATTGGTTAAACCATTCAAGAGTAAAATTTTCCATTAGGCCTACAGAACCAATAAATAGCAACAAAAGGTGAAGCTATTTGCTCAAAAGATAAGGTTTTCGCACAAATTGACAATAGTCGCCTCATGGGCTTGAGAGCTGGTCCGCCCGTTGGCGATCTTAGTCACCTCGACGCTCAGCGGAGTGAGAGAGGGAGGCGAGTTTTGCGCCTGGAGCGCTCAGTGACTGGGGTCCTATGATGCCCGAAATGAAAAAAAACGGGTGAGAATAGAAGGCTGTCATTATTCTCACCCGGGGTGAGAATAGTATCAATTTTATTCTCAACCCGGGTGAGAATAATATCCAGTTTATCCTCACCCCGGGTGAGAATAATCACTCCGTCCTGTCAAACATCTATCGTCCGTATCTCCTCTCCTTTTTTATGTTTGTTACACTCTTGTAACACTTCTAATCTTCTGGCGCTCATATGACCTTATGCAGTTGCGAGCGCCGTAAAACCTCTACTAAAACAAAACAAATAAAGAGAAAGAGATTCAAGATGTATTTTCTTGTTCATCATTTTTGCCTGTTTTTTAGTTTTTCATTCTCCTGACACTAAATGACCACAATAATGCTTTGTTGGCCACAGATGTGACACGGTTTTCTCTCTTTCTACTCCAACAGCGTACAACTGTTTCTACATCGTGGGCCTCATCCTGTCCATGCAGATTCCATTTGTTGGCTTCCAGCCTATCAGGACAAGCGAGCACATGGCTGCCGCGGGTGAGACTGACTGCTCCTAGCTACGTGATGTTGGAATGTTTATGTTTGTGTGTGCGTGCGTGCATGTTTGTGTATTCAGGAGGGGGTGGATGGGTGGGGGGCCCGCAATGGTTAATTTGATGCTAAAATGTGCGAGTTGTCTTTGTGATTATCATAGCAGTATACGAGCAGCTCTTAAGAAATCTTTCGATAGTAATTCTTTGCATGTTGGAAAAACTTAATGTTTGGTTAGCATTTTGCACTTTAATTAGATCTTTCAGTACAAAGTTATAGCACTTCAAAGAACACAGGGGTCCTATGGAAAATTTTTACAGGAAAGGGCCTAAAAAAAATTTTCATGACATGATTAGGCTGCATGAATTAACTGTTGAGCCTCCTTAGTCAATTAATTTGTAGCTCTTGAGTGAAATGTTTCCATATTACATTGGACTTGATTGGTTTTGGTGAATGTCTTTTGTTTTCATCTAGGTGTGTTTGCTCTGCTGAATGCTTACGCATTCCTCAAGTACATTCAGAACTTCTTGACCAAGTCCGAATTCCGCTACTTTTTCATCGCCGCTGTGACATTTGCTGCCGCTGTCGTCTTTGTTGCTGTGGTTGGCCTTACCTGGGCAGGTTCGTTTTTGTCTCTTGTGTTGTTGGAACTTTCACACTATAATATCTCAGCAAGGGAAGCCATTGTGATTTAAATAACTTGATTGTTGTTTATGGGTATCGCATACCCAAATGGCCGCTGGATCGGAAAAGTAAAGTATGGGTATCACTTTGAACTGGAAATCTCAGTGTACTGGCAGCCAGGGACGAGTTGTGAGCAAGAGGAATCTGCACGTGCAGTATGAAATGTGTTAAAACATTTACAATCAATGACATTGTTGCTAGGGGAGGTGTTAAGTTGGCTAGTTGCCCCCATCCCTCTTTCTTTTTTCTTGATTGACTGACTCACTTGTTGCCTTGAACCATAAGTTAGTAGTGTATGATTTTCATGACTTGTGGATGGAGTGTGTGGTTTGAAATGTCTTGAATACTTGTCGATGGCACATATGATTTAACATGTGGTATTCTTGGAATACTTTTTCATGGGGTGTATGTGATTTGAAGCGACGTTTTGAGCATTTGTCTGTGCGCCATGTGATTTGGAATGTTATTTTGAACACTTGTCAATGGGATATATGTTTTGAATTGTTTTTGAACAATAATCGTGGGAAATAAGATTTGAAATGTAGTCTTGAGCACTAATCGTTGAAATATGTGATTTGATTTGAAGTGTAGTCTAGAGCCAGAAGCTTGTGGTGTATGTTTCCAGGTTACATCGCCCCTTGGAGCGGCCGCTTCTACTCACTGTGGGACACGGGCTACGCCAAGATTCACATCCCAATCATCGCTTCGGTGTCAGAGCACCAGCCCACCACCTGGGTCTCCTTCTTCTTTGACCTGCATATCCTGGTCTGTGCCTTCCCAGTGGGTGCCTGGTACTGCATCAAGAACATCAACGATGAGAGGGTCTTTGGTGAGTTGCGCTTCCTAGATGTCAGACTCTTTCTCTCTAGCTATCTCTTTCTCTCTCTCTCTCTCTCTCTCTCTCTCTCTCTCTCTCTCTCTCTCTCTCTGTCTCTCTCTCCCTCTCCCTCTCCCTCTCCCTCTCCCTCTCCCTCACTCTTTTTTTCTCTCTTCCCGTGTCTGTCTCTTTGTTTATCTGTGACTGCTATGATTCACTTTCCAAACCATTGTATTTCTTGATCTGATATCTCCCCTTCATATTTTCTCTTTCATTCTCTCCTGTCTCAATGGGTGGTTGGCATGTGCTCTGGTGTGGTTTGCGCCTTTTTTCCCATAAAATATCTATCGTCTTTATCTTTCCTCTTTCTTTTTTTTTTATACGTTACTCACAAGGCACTTATATGACATATTTGTGTTACAAATGTCATAAAACTTCTTACTAAAACCCAACTCTCCCATGTCTTCCCCTGCAGTGGTCCTGTACGCCATATTTGCCAGTTACTTTGCTGGCGTCATGGTGCGTCTGATGTTGACCTTGACCCCTGTGGTGTGTGTGCTGGCTGCCGTCGCCTTCTCTAAGACGTTTGAGGTCTACCTCAAGGACGACTCGCCTAAGCAGAACCAGAAAAGTCTGGATGAGAACGGAGAGAACAAGAATGACAGACTCTACGACAAGGTGAGAGATGCTCAGGTAACGGTGGCATCGGACGTCGAACTTACTTCTCATACTTGGTTATATGAGCCCCCGGAGCAATAAAATGAACACAGAGCAGTAAAATGAGCACTGGCAGAACGTCGTGCTTTGCAAGACCTTTGCCCACTTGATATGCATTAGTTATTTTGGTGAAGGGTAGAAACATCTAGATTGCAAATTACACGGAGCTTGCTTTTGGGTGGAAATTTGCGCTATACAAATGCCATCTTTCATCATTAAATACCCCAGGAAGAGTGTTACGTCATTATTTTGACCCTTTAATTGTTATATTATGAGTATTTCTACTGGCTGTCATGGTATGCTTACTGTGTAAGCAGTTTGAGGTTTTTGACCCATTGACTGTTTTTCACATTAAAATATAGTACTACTTTGGAAGAGGCTATGAATTGTGTGTTGTCTGAGAAGACTCAGTGGTAATGAAGAGCTGTATGTTTCATGGTGTCTGTGTGGTGGTGGGGGGGGGGGGGGGTGTGATGATTAACACTTTGCAGTCACACTGCCAGCTGTACAAAATATCCCATCTGGTCACCCAGCCTGGAGAGCGACTGCAACCGACTTCTCAGGCCTTTTTCTTTCAGCGCTTTATTGCGCCAAGTGGCTGCAAAGTGTTAAGAGCAGTGTACATTTTGTGTGTATGGGTGTTGGTCTGAGTATACTGGTGGGCATGGTTGGAGGATGCAACTGGTAGGTCTTACTTCATCATATCTGTCCGTTTGTCATGGCTGTCTGCCTTGCTTTTTCCTTCCTTGAACTAAATGACCGTTGTTTTTGTTTAGATGTGCTTCTCTTTACTTAAAAGTAGATTGGTGCTTATCAAGGTCTGTCTTTTTTAGGGTTTACATTTTTAAGTGTGAGTGTGTGTTGTTTGAGTAGAGTGGTGGAAATCAAGATTTGTGTTTTTTGTGGACATTTGCGTGTGTTGTGAGAGTGGACCAGTGGTAACCAAGGTGTTTTTATTGTGTGTGTGTGTGTGTGTGTGTGTGTGTGTGTGTGTGTGTGTGTCTTTGTTGTTGGAGTAGACCAGTGGTAATCAAGGTGTTTTTATTGTGTGCACATTTGTGTGTTTGTATATGAGTTGTCTGGGTAGACCATTGGTAATTAAGATGCTTTTATTATGCATACATTAATTGTGTAACAATGTGGTGGAATCAGTCGCTTGTTAATTTTTGTGCATGTGGAGTTATTGGTATCATCTTAAAACTTGTTCATTTATCTGGCTTTTGATGAAAAAAATACCCATCTATTGCCCGCTTGTCTATTTTTGTGCATGTGGATTTAGTGGTATAATCTTAAAGTTTGTTCATTTATCTTGCTTTTGATGAAAAAAATACCAATCTATCTTAAGCAGAAGTGAAGATATTTGTGATTGAAAGAGGTAAGTTCACTTGGTTTCAGCAATGAAAATAGAGAGAAAATGGCCGTCATAATTTGGTAGCTTCAATAGCTGAAGAGTCCTTGAAAACTTAAAAATTACATATTTTGAGCTTTTCATCAACATAGTTGAATATAATTCACTTGGAAATGTGTTATTTGGACATAAAAGAGTTGAACAAAAAACCAAAAATCTGATTAAAATTGCGAAACTGATTGGAAAAAGCCTGTTTCTCCAATTTTGTTATTTTTATGAGCGCCTGATTTCACCACAGTGTCTCACATTTGACTTGTATATATCTGTGTGTTTGTGTGTGTGTAGGTGGGCAACAAGAAGAAAGTGAGGGAGGACAAGCCGCAGGAAGAGGAGGGCCTGGGCATCAACGTGAAGAGCATCATCATTGTTGCCCTGCTCATGATGCTCATGTTGTTTGCCGTCCACTGCACCTGGGTCACCAGCTCCGCCTACTCCAGCCCCAGCATTGTGCTTGCCTCCTATGGACAGGGAGGGTGAGTCTCCTACCCCGGCACTGCACTCGATTGGCTTGTTACGCTTATATTAGCTAATAGTTGAACGAACCTCTTGTACTGTGTCAAAACGTCTGTGTGTTCATTGGGG
>NW_004797387.1:225259-231474 GCF_000002075.1 Aplysia californica
CCCCCCACCCCGGTGCAGTGCTACTGACTGAAGTGTCTTTAGGCCATTCCCAAAGGGGGGACATTAACTTGTTCTTATGCACAGTAGAATTGTAAATGGGCTGATTCAACGTCATGCTCATAACTGTGCCTGAACTGCAACAGGGAACTGCTGCTTTTTCTTTCCTAATCCTTACTATCGTCTTTTTTCCTCTACTTCTTTTGTATGTTTGTCACACTCTTGTGATCCCCATATTTCCGGGGTGCCTTGGTAGTGGAAGCAGACTTTGTGCTGTTGAAGATAGACAGGTGAGCAGAGTAAGCCTGTAAGGGCTTCTCTGTTGACATCCACCCCTTGGCGCTCATATGACCTTTTGCAGTTGCGA
This sequence comes from Aplysia californica, assembly GCF_000002075.1. Taxonomy (NCBI): domain Eukaryota; kingdom Metazoa; phylum Mollusca; class Gastropoda; order Aplysiida; family Aplysiidae; genus Aplysia; species Aplysia californica. The sequence continues at coordinate 225,624 of NW_004797387.1, forward strand.
GCACCGTAAAACCTCTACCCCCAAATTCCACCCTGATATGTTACCTATTTGTGTTGAAAGTGTCATAAAACTGATTTTATTTTTACTTTTAAAAAATTATCACTTCAGGAGTAGAACAATCCTCGATGATTTCCGTGAAGCGTACTACTGGCTGAGACAGAACACTGACGATAAGGCCCGCATCATGTCCTGGTGGGACTACGGCTACCAGATAGCGGGTATGGGCAACCGGACGACGCTAGTGGACAACAATACTTGGAACAATAGTCATATAGCCCTGGTGAGTTGCAAGACCAATAGTCGCAGCTCACTCCCTCACACCTGGCACCTGTTTGTTCTAGTTGTGGGGAAATATATCATGGATGGTTGGTGGGTACTATGGTATGGTTTGTTACATCTTTCCTTTCAGACATCTACCGTCCTTATCTCTCCTTCTTTTATGTGTTTTTTACCTTCTTGTAACACCTATAATCGTTGGCACTTACGACTTTATAGGACCTTATTGTGTTGCAAATGCCGTAAAATGCTTTCTAAAGCAGGGGGAATATATTGATTGTTTAACACAGCTTAATTCTAGTGGGGCACAAGAAGACAAGAAGGGTCTGTGTGTGCATTATGGGGGGGGGGGAGAAGATATGTAGAATGAGAGGAGGAGGAGAGAGTTTGAATTTAGGAGGAAAAAAAATCTTCTATTTAGTGTCTTGGTCCTAGTGTTGTGATGAGGTGTTGAATTTTCATACAAGGGTTTGTTGATTAAATTCCCAGCATGTCCAGACCGATGGTCTATCCGTAAGAAAGGTGCTATGCCTAATTATTGTTCCTTCGTTGGGCTGTTTTTGACCATTTGTGTCACGACCTGGTTGAATCAGGCCTCCCCAATTTTTTGGCATATGGAGTTATTGGGATCACTTTAAAGCCTGTCCATTTGCCTTGATGAAAAAATACCCATTAATCTTGGATACAAATCGAGATATTGGCGATTGAAGGAGGGGGATCGCCTGGTTTCAGAGGTAAAATTATCGAAAAAAAATGGCAGCCCAAGTTTAGTTATTTCCTTAGCTTGAGAGCCCATGGAAACTGAAAATTTACATCTTTTATGCATTTAATCAAGGTTTGTCTGTAAAATCTACACGAAAATGTATTTTTGACAGGCGTGAAAGGTGTTGAGTCGAAAACCCAAAATGGGATAAAAATTCCCATTCTTGCGGAAAAATGCCAGTTTCTCCACTGTAATTATTTTGACGAGCGCCTGATTTCACCACGCTGCCTCACGTTTACTTTTCTGGTACCAGGTGGGCAAAGCGATGTCGTCCAATGAGACGGCTGCATACGAGATTATGAGGATGCTGGATGTGAACTATGTGCTGGTCATCTTTGGCGGGGTCATAGGTTACTCTGGGGACGACATCAACAAGTTCCTGTGGATGGTGCGCATCGCTGAGGGAGAGCATCCACGGGACATCAAGGTATGTACAAGAGAGAGGGAGAGAAAGATATATTCAATTGAAGTGGCGGGGTTGGGGATATTTGTAGAGTTCTCTTACTAAATGAGATGCCTACTTTTGATTGGTAACGATCTCGTCACGTGGTTGGAGGGCCCCATTGATAGGTCCTCTTACTTCTGTTTTTTTCTCTTGGTCGTTTCTGTCTGTCTTCATTGCTTTCAAATAGCACTAAACGGCTTTTATATTGTGAATGTGTTTCTCTTTACACAAACAAAAGAGCAAACAAGTAAGCAAAAGTAATCCAGTTGGGTCTAGAGATTCTGTTAGGTCTTACGTGGTGTTAACTTTGCTCTTTATAACTATTGCAAGTCTTTAGTTTTGTCTGACCAGTGGATTGGTGGGGGTTCTGATGTGGTCTGCATTATTTAATTCTATTTTAGCAAACAAATCAACAAAGTTTTTTTCCCAAGTCTGTGTATACCATTGGTGTATAGTTCTTAGGGTGTTTGTACTTTTTGACTGACAAGGACTAAGCAGATTAATGCGCTGATAATTTTCTTGTGTTGACTTGTTTTTTAAATTAATGCTATGTCTGGTCACACACACACACACACCACCACCACTACATCCACCATCCTGTTTCGTCCGGCTGCCAGGAAGTGGACTACTTTACGCCCCAGGGAGAGTTCCGCGTGGATGCGGCTGGCTCTAAGACCTTGCTCAACTGTCTGATGTACAAGCTCTCCTACTACAGATTCGGTCAGATGCAGGTATTGTGTTGTGGAGCACTCTGAGATTGGAGGGCTGGCGCATTCTGTCTCTTTACACTCTTTGTTAAACCCATGTAATGAGAAAAGGAAAGTGTAATTGTAAATGTTTTATACCCCCATTGAAACTGAAACAGGCATTGGTGATCATGGTTACTTTAATCATTTCTGTCCATGGCAGACATTTTTGATCGTGGTTCCTTTAATCATATCTCTCCAAGGATGCTCTCAAAAGCTTGTTTTATTAATTGCAGGTCTTTTCAAGTGTTGTAGAAACTGTTTAACTCCCTGACTACTAGGCCCTTTCACCAGTCACTAGCGCTGAATACTGTCATTTTTGGAGGGTTTTCAAAACACCACCACAACTTTCAGAATTACCCTTTTTTAAGGATTTTTTTACCTTGTAAAGTTACATTCAAGCTTAATCTAATAGAACAAACAAATGTAGTCTTAGTTTAATACTTTAATTTTTATCATAAAAAAAAATTGGCATGAATTTGACTTTCCGAAAAATTTCCAGAGACATGACAGACAAAATGAAATTCACAACAACGAAAATAAATGATCGAAGTGTTCATTTTTTATTTGTATGCATGTGTAAGTGTTTGGTGAAAATATAAAAGCTGGGCTGTGCGTTGATGCAGACCCATACACTGAATTACATGAGGCAGATGTACGACACGAAGTTGTGATTTTGTTGTGCTAACAACAGCACGACTGCGAGTGCTAGATCTAGCCTTGGTACAATTTTCGGAACAAAACCGCAAAGTCCATCCCGTCAGGGGTGCAGGATTCATAATGGGACTCTTTCTGTGCTAACTCATTTGATTTGTATTTCTTCCATGAAATTCTCAACTGCCTCCTAAGAAACAACATTTCTGTTGTCTTTCGCTGTCTTTAATAATTGCGCAGCATTCACAGCCATGACATTGCGTACTTGACAGTTTTTCTTCTGATGTTTCCTTTCAGCTGGATTTCCGTAGCCCAGCAGGCTTTGATCGTACTCGGGGCGTGGAGATTGGCAACAAGAACTTTGACCTGACTCACGTGGAGGAGGCCTACACCACAGGTACGCACCCACAGGGGGCTGAGGGAACATGTTTGGTAACCACTCAAGACAGTGAATATGTTGAAGTTCTTTAGTTTAGTTCCTGATGGGGGGGGGGGGGGTTAGGGATAATACAGTCAAACCTGCCCTGACGGCCACCTATAAGACGGCCACCTGTACAAACAGCCACTTTCCATCCCCCCCCGCCCCCCCGCGTTTTTTCTATATAATTTAGCTGTGTAAAACGGGCACCTGTCCAACGCGGCCGCGGCCACCATATTTTAACACACAACACCTATCATCACACTTAGGCGGCCACCTTAGTGACTCCTTGACGTTTTGTCATAAATTGTGCATTGGCCCCTGACGTTGTGGGCGAGCCGTCATAATTCAATCACCTGTCGCTGTTGTTAGGTAGTGCCTTCAACTGATTATGTTGCGTAGGCCCCTCCCACTGTTGACCAATAGGTACCAATTTTCAGCTGCTGGTGAGGTAAGCGTGTGATCCCTCATAACCCATAAGCCCCGCCTAGAACGTATACACAAATCGTAAGTGAGATAAGTGGTCACTGTTTACCCAGTCTGCAACAAAGTAACAAAGGACGTCAACTTGAACTTTCGACAGAAGCGTCGCTCGTTCTAAGTGGTGGCGACCCTTGTGTTTGTTTTAACACGGCACTCGGTCTTCCTCGTCTGATACATTTCGTTTTACTAGATCTATCACCCTTGCGCAAATCAGCAACAAAATAAAAATTACAAAACAAAATACAAACTAACAACCACTACAACAACAAAAACAACAACAATGCGGCCACTTTCGATTGGGACCTCAGATGGGATTGGCTTGTTTTCTTCATCTTGATCAGTCCTGCCTAAGACGGCCACCTGTCTTATACGACCACTTTTCTCCTTGACAATGGATAGCCGTCTTACACAGGTTTGACTGTATATTATTTGTAACTTGTCTTCTTCTGGTCTCAAAGCATGAGATGGCTGTTGTAATTTTTAAGGGAGAGTTCTCCATTGTTTGAGCGCAGGAAAGTTTTTTGTTCTTTTAACTCCGTCCGTATGCCTTGGGGTCATTTTGTACCCCCAGGGTTGTATTCTTTACATTTTAGAATACTTCTGGTACGAAGATCTCTTTGAAACTTTCAGTATTTCTCAAAAAACCATTTTGACAGACTGCTTTGCAAAGCGTACAGATCGCATTAACGAATATATTTCCTCTTTGGAAAGTGGTGGCACAGAGTTCCTGACGTCGTATGGATATGATAGTAAAACATGACTTATGGATAGGGATAGGGTTAACCATGATGCCTTATATTACATTACGAGTCTTTTATAGGCACACAAAGCTTATTACGAAGTAAACACATTGCCTGCTCCGGGTTGTCTTCCAACACAGAGCATTTATCGCATTTGATTCAACTTGTGTAGAATAAATTATGTTCCACTCAAATACTCTGAAGCTTTGAATGGAAGTGTTTGTGCCGTACTGTTTTAAGCTGGAGTATACACACACAGTGCTCAGTCTCTCCAACGTTGCCTTACATTACAATATGAGTCTTTTGTAGGCACACAAAGCTAATTATGAAGTAAACACGGTGCCTGTTCCCGGTTGTTTTCCCACACAGAGCACTGGCTTGTCCGGATCTACAAAGTGAAGGACCTGGAGAATCGCGATAACCTCAAAACTCCGCACCGGCCGGTGAAAAAGTCACGTCGCAAGTCCAAGAAGGTGAGAGGGGTGGGTTGTCTGGCAAGGAAAGTCAGCGCTGGTCATGTTTATGCCGATATTAAAAAATATTTAATGGTTACGTTTCTGCCTTTGGTTCTCTGTGCATGTCTTGACGACAAGCGACCTTGTTTTGCGTGAAGGAAGATGCTTGCCTCTCATTTCAAAGTTCCTAGTTTGAGTCTCAGTTCATATGGGCATGGTTTGTGGGTAACTCCTCGCCATTCATTCCTTTGCTGGAATGTTCTCAAAAAAGCTATTTTTCCCTGATATTTCCCCGTCACCTGTTTGTATAGGCTTTCCAAGTAAGTTCCTAGAAAACACTCCCCCAAAAGACCCTGACAAGATTTGCGCAAAGTGCATTAGTTTTTGCTTAATGTTCTCAGATCATATGAACTTGACCTTTCATGGCTTGGAAATGCAGTATTATGAAGTGCCGCACGAGTATTCATTATTTCATGTGCCTTATTTATTTTTACATTTAAGTAAGTTCATTACAGGCTTTTTGGTTGGTTTATTTGGAAGAGTCGAATCATCTGAAAATCTAAATCTTTTGAAGTCTTTCCTCCCATGCTAGTCATTGTTTACAGAGGATTCTTAAAAATTCTCCAGTTTTTGGTCCTGGAGGGTTTGTTAGATCTGTAAGACATAGACTAGATGGCCAGAGAGTGTTGGAAATGGACGGAATGCAAGTTGAAGTAAAGTCCTACCCCCACCTGTCTGATTGACTTTTACTACGTCTTATGGGGTGAGAGTTATGGAGAAGGTTTGGGCGACGCTTGTGTAAGCTGCTTTCACGTTGTTTTTGCACAGAAAGCTTTGACTTTATTTTGGTGTAATCTCATTTTGAATTTAT
>NW_004797387.1:231574-245543 GCF_000002075.1 Aplysia californica
GGGGGGCTGCTTGTTTTAATAAGAGTTTTACGCACCACTTACAGCACAAATAGATCATATAAGTGCTGAGGAATTTATTGTGTTCAATGTTATGTTAGATTTGTGTAAAAAGTGACACACTATTGGAGTGTTAAGAACTATCTGTATTGTATCTTTTTCAGTCCTCAAAGAAGATTGGTTCTATAAAAAACAAGCCAAAAGTGGTGAAAGGAAAGAAATCCAAGTCATCAAAAGCAGGCTCTAGGAGTGGTGGCAGAACTGGTACCAAGTGATCAGAGGATGGCAGAGGATGAGATAGAGCGGTGTGTGTGGTCAACGTTGTTATTTATATCTGAATGGAGTGTGCGTCATTCTCATTGAAATGTGATGATGGGACTGCTTGTGGGCTCACCCGGAGGCTGTCGTGTGTCAGTCTCGGTTCCTCTGACATATATCAAGGAAGAAGAACATGTTATCTGTTCACTGTGTTGTTTTTTTGTTGTTGTTTTAATACCCTTGATTGTGAAGCCTGATAACATCTCTCTGTGTGATAGTGTTTTGATGTGTATGGAGGGAGTCCTCAGTGCTGAATTACTTGCCTCCTACATTTGCCACAGACTTCCTGGTACTGTGGAGTGGGTCAGTGTCATCTTATTGACCTGATGTGTATGAAACCATAGTTGGTTGTAGACTTTTTAGCAAAAAGCCAGGATTCATAATATGTAGAGCCCTCGTTAGTATTTGAAGGGAAAGGAAAAGCGTTGGAAGAAAGCTGTTCAGACACTGAAAGTCCAGCTAGCATATGTGGAGGGAGGTTGTTTTTTTTTTAGGAAGGCGCCAAGTAAGATGTTTGTCTGGCCCTGGTATTCCCGTACATTGTTAGAAATTATTTTGTTATTTCTCTTTCTGGTATAAAATAGTCCTGATTTGAGTTTGATGGTGTTATCGATCCAGGATTTGAATTTGATAAGACCATATGATCTGTAAGTCTTGAGTCCCCATGCAAGTGTTTCCATGGGGTCAGAACAGTTCAGAATTTTTTTCGTAGCCAGTTGGGACCTCTGACTATTGTATTTGGCATGCCAAGTCAGAAATTTGATGACAGAGGGTCTTAACGGTAGCTAAATTCACACTTATTGTGTTCTCCATTGTTTTCCTGTGGTATCAGACTTGGCTTCATGTGATCTTCTGCACAGTTTTGTGTCTGACTGAGGTAATTCCTGCGTTGCACTGTATGCTGTGGTGAGCACGTGCGTGTGTGTGTGTGTGCGTGCGTGCACAGGTGTATGTGCGCTCATTCGTTGTAGCCTACTTGTTAACAGATTTTGTTTTTATTCCTTAACTGTGTTCACTGACATCCTGTTTTTCTGTTTGTGTGTTGGCTTTTTGTACACTGATTTGTTGAGAGTTGATGTTCCTTGTTGGAGATTGATATTGTCAACTTTGAAATCAAAGACTTATAAATGAGTTATTCAACTTGCCTAGTCCCTGGCTCAAGATGACCAAACCTACTTCGACCAAACCCGCTTGTATCTCCATATCTTTATGGTTAGCTCCGTCAGTGCATTGAGTGGTCCAGAATGACTGCCATATGCTAGCTAAACTAGTCTAACTAGTTATGTCCTGTTTTAAGAAATAACAATATCACACACCTGATTTGTCAATATAAGTTGGTTTCCGTCTTTTTCCATGGAAGTGATTTCAGGTTTATTTTATCTGTGGAGTTCAGGGAGTCTGGTGTGGGTGGCTGGAGGGCGTCCAACAGGTCTTTCTATGTTTTATATCTCTTTGTTGTTTCTGTCTGCACCCCCCCCCCCTTCCTGTCATTATATGTTTTTAATTACTCAATCAAAGGAAATAAGATGTTTTTGGTTTCTGAGGTTTCCCCTCCTATGGGTGGGCGGGCTGCCACTAGCTTTGCAGGAGTTGGTGCCTTCTCCACCTGTATTTGGAATAGACTCAGCACACTAGGTGTTTACTGAACTAAGACTTGCCGAGGGCCTGGACCTCTTGGAATCCATCTATGTTGATCTCAACTGACATACCCGTGCAGTTGAAAGAAAAGTGGGTACGGTAACTCTTGTTTGTTTGGCTCTGATTCAAAGGCTTAGTAAGACACTTTGAGGTTACTCTTTTGTTCTTGTGATGGTGATGATACACATTTTGCTCACATTTTGTTTTAAAATGAACACCATATCGTTAAATTTTCCCTCATCCCCTTTCCAATGGCAACATGCTCGTTTGTTTTTCCCTTACATTGGGCAGGTTTTAGATTCTGTTCTCTGTTACTTTAGATCAGTGCTTTTCAACCTTTTTGTAGTCAATGCCCACTTTGCTTCCTGAAATTTCTGAACAGCCTCCCTACATGTATTTCCAAGTGGGTTATCGACACCTGTGACTACCCAAAATTAACAGATTGCCTTCTAGTGGGCAAGCACTTCCTAAGATTGAAGTTACTCATCAAAGACCACCAGTTTTTGTTGTGGTAGGCTTCTGGCTGTGTTTGAGCTCAAGCGTTTTGAAGTGTGTGTGTGTATGTCTTGTTGTGTGATGGGTGTGGTGTCTATGTGTGTGTGAATGCTATGTTGTGTAATGTCTGTGTATGCCATGTTATGCTGTGTGTCTGTGTACACCATGTTGTGTAGTGTGTCTGTGTGTATGTGTGTCTGTGTGTCTGTGTGTATGTGTGTCTGTGTGTATGTGCATGCCATGTTTTGGATGCTTGTGGTGATATTTACTAAGTGCTACTCAGTGCCATGATTTTGTCTGTTTGACCAATTGTTTGTTTGTTTCCCCTGCTGCTCTATGACTATGTGTGTCTGTATGTGTGTGTGTGGTTTGTTGTTTATTTACTTCCCCTTTGTCTTGTTGGCATTGAGTGGGGGGGGGGGGGGGGGGGTGGTAAATGCACACATCTGTAATTTACTTTGTTCTGAGACAGTATTCCTGCTCTATATTGATTAATGATCCATTTCTTTTTTCCGCTTTTGGTTTTGGGTTTTGATCGCTGCTTTTGCTTTTTATGTATTCATTCAGAAATGTGGGGGCTTTTTATTTGTCTTTTCTCTTCTATGCTGATGTTGGCTGATACAGGGGAAGGGGTTGGGGGACAACACACTGTCAACATGAACTTGGGCAAATGTAATTTAGCATGCAAGGGTAAACACACGTATATGCACATGCATGAACACAGACATACACACACATTTGCACTAGTGCACAGAGAGACTGCACCTACTTAGGTCTACGGGCTCATTATTGTCGCAAGTGTACACACAAATTTTCATACACCCACTTATGCACACACACACACACACACACACACACACACACACACACACACACACACACACACACGTATCTTTTGGGCCTTCACCAGGTCTCTGTTGGTTTTTGAAAAGTTTTAAAATAAAAACAACAGTGTTACTGAATAAAATCAAATTTTACTTGTTATTGCTATTATTGGCTTCTCTTGAAGTGGGTGGTTGGTGGGCGCTCTGCTCCTTTTATTTCTTTTTTTGTACTGTGCTCGTCCTTTTCTGTTCCTTTGAACCTGACAAAATGTTTTCATGTGCTGTAAATGGCAACAAACCGTGGATTGAGGAAGTATGGCTGTTGTCATAGAGGTGAGACAATCACCTTCTGAATTGTGGCCCTTGTCATAGTGACTTACCACTCACTGGATTTCAACAACAGTAGTTATCTCCTCCTAGTCCTAGTTCACTCTAAGCGGTGGTGTCTATTTGTGTTGCAAGTGCTGTAAAACCAATTAGAACTGAAAACTAAGAAGAAAAAAAAAAGGTCTGTAACTAGCTGGATGTGAAAGTAGGATGTGGGCAGAAAGAGGAGAGAGATAGCATGTGCGGGCGCTAGTTGTCTGAGATGTCTGGCTCGGTTGTGTGTCTGCCTGTTGGGCGTTGTGGCTCAAGTGTGAAGGAAAAAGTAGCAAGGTGTATACACAGGGTTAATCAGACATGAATCATGAAGTCATGCATAGTTGTCGATGTGTGTGGTCACCGGTGTGTTTGTCATTTTTTCTCCGTGTGTGTGCGGATGTTGTACCTCATACTCATAATTATGTCTGTTAGGTGTGTGTGTGTGTGTGTGTATTTCTTCGAATCCGTTTCTGTGGTTATGTATGTTCAAAATTTAACTGTTATTTAAATTTCAGTTTTGCTTACAATATTGTAGAAAGTGAAAACACTTTGCTTTTATTTTCCTTCTTCCTGATTTATATCTCTGATTTGTTTAATGCCTTGATGTTATCAAATGTGAAACGGAAAAAGATAATACATGTGTACTGTGTGTTCACAAGGGGCAGGAGGTCTGAAATATATTTGCTTGTTTTGCTTCAGCTCCAAATGGGATACAAGTTTCAAGTTCAGGTTAAACATGTGTTGAACTTGTAATGCAAATTTTCAATGCTAAAAAAAACCCTTGATAGACTTACTGAACTTGAACACGATGAAAAAAGGAAGTATTTAGTCTGCAAAAAGGAATTTGTGTGTGCCGTTTTCTACCTTATTTGGTCTGGACAATGTTGTTCTTTGCCGTGCTTGTTAATGTAATGACAAACAGCACGATGGGATGGAGAGTGAGGGGGTTCCCTCAAACCTGTTTTTTCTGTTAAGTATGCTGATTTACGAAGGACACAGAACAGTTTATCGTTTTTTATGCTGCCCCAGAGATGTTTGATGAAGTTGCAACTAGCAGCAAATTTGACCAACATACAGAATTCTGAGGTTCAAATTTGAGAAGAAACTCCCCGCTTTTCTTGCCATCCCAGAATAATTGGTCTTGTCAGTAGAGTATTTTTCTTGGCTTTTGACTCCATGTTTGTTTTTTTGTATAGTGGGGAGCTGAAGTGGGCGTATTGCCATCAGAGCTGATCTGTGCAAGTCATGTTTGCGACAAGTACTCACAGTCAGAACACAATTGCTTTTGTCATTTTTGGGGGATGAGAAATTTTTAAAAACATCTCAACGAAACAACCTGTTTGTGCATCAGTCCACCTTTTAGCTTGAACAAAAATTGACATGAAGTATTTGTCTCTACACTGTAGCAGGATTTTTAGTCCATGAAACAAAACTCTTCTGTACCTAGGACTAGCAACAAGTAACATGTGCTGCCGCAGAAGTAACCAGAAACCTTTTTAAAAAAATGACTGGAGCTGTTGTGTTATAACTTTCACGAAGTTATCCTCATTGATTCCTGTCATCTGTACATTCCTGTTATATGGTATCATTGTATCAGGCGTGGTGGCGTTCACACGAATGGACAGATGCATACTTATTGATTTATCAGAGGTGTTATGTTCTGAGCATGTAACTATTTGTAACAGGTTTCTTGAACATTTTTCGACACAATATAACAAACTCCCCTCCCCCAACTTTCAGAGTCAAAAGAAATGATACATGTTATCAGATTTGTGCAGTAGATATCCATGCTGCACAGCATGCTTTATGTGCTTTTGAACTGTTATTGATGGAAGTAGCCAGGTTCTTTGGCTTGATGATGTAAATGACGAGAGATGACTCAAAAGTTACTTGGTAGTATTGTTATAGCCAACTGTTTTTTGTACATGTTGACACTTGGGGTTTTTAATTGTGGAACTGCGGATTGACCTTTGTGGTGGTTTTAGAATGAAATAAAAAGTATGTATTTCTATAATAGTTACATGTTGAGAGCATAACAACATCAATGTACAGTATGTTTAGACATAGTGCTGTCAAGTCTATATGTCTGTTTGTATGTCTGTCTGTCAATAAGCTGGTATGTGCTGACATTGTGTGTGTGTGTGTGTGTGTGTGTGTGTGTGTGTGTGTGTGTGTGTGGACTGACTGTCGGAAGGATTCTTTGATTCTCACTCTGTTCACGTATTTTGTGTTTTGTTTGTTGGGTGACAGATGAGGCGAGAGGGCTGTGTCTGGTGTGTGTATTTTCTTGTGTCTGTGTGGCCTTATGATGAGCAATAGTCAAATATGAGAGAAGTTGGAAACGCCTAGTGGCTACATGTATTAGTATTTGTGTGTGGGGAGTGGAGGGGTTGCAAAGCAATTTTTAAGACTGGCTAAACATTTTAGCTTGAAATATATAATGATAATATGTATGCTATGTTACTGCTCTGGATGAGATGCAAGTTGAGGTCAGACATGTATTAAACATATTTTTGCTAAAAATCTCTTTGTAGCGGGCCTAGTTCACATGAACATGATGGAAATGAAGCGCAAGTGTTCTTTGACTTCTATAGATGGAGACAGTGTGCAGGGTGGCCGTTGTAGTCAAGCACTTGTGGTTAGGCTACCAGACTTGCAGTTGTAAAATTGCAGATTCAGGGGTTCAAGGCTTAGCTCGGTCCTGTGTTGTGTCTTTGGGAAAGGTATTTTTACATGAATATTCCCAGTTGGCTTGGTCCTATTGGAGTTGTTGTTATCGATCCAGTGGTCCTATTGGAGATGGACGTTAAATTAAGAGGGACGTTAAATTAAGAGGTCCTACCGCTTAAATAACGTTACAGTATTACAAGGGACGTTTAACCTATAGAATTTATTATTTTTTCCCCAAGTGTTAAGGTGTCATGCATTGATATTAATTACTAATGGACACTGATTGTTGGCAGAAAGAACATGTTTGGGTCAACTTTCTGTTGTTGGGGTTTTTAAAGAGGCACCCAATAGGGGGACAGTATTAGCTCAGTAAGTAGGCTATCTTGCTGAATTAAAATATGGATGATTGTGTCTTGAATCACTGTGAACAAGGGAGTTTTGAATTGAGGTAGTTTTCAAAGTACTGTACCCATTTGACTGTGTCCTGTCAAAGATTAGTTTTAAAAATGGGGATCCAGACTCTTTAAAAACTTTACTACCTTATAGACAGTTTTGACTTTGATGTTGAACCCATTCCATGCAGTTTCTGTTGTAAAGTAAGAGTCGTCAAACAAGTTTCTGAAAGTTGACCTCAGCTTGAAGCTATGGCTGTTGAAGGCTATCTATACATGTGCTGAGCTTTTACTCTGTGACTTGTGTCTCATTTGGAGCTGTCGTCTGTGGTTTGTGGTAGCATTTATTGTTTGTCGTAGCGTTTTTTGTTCCCACACCAGGATTGTTTCCCCATGTCTGTTTAGGTTTTGTTTTTCCAACCTCGAGACATTCAGATTTATTTTCTTCATCTTAAAAAAAAATGTTCTTTGTTGTCTTTTTTTTTCTCTCTTCACCTCTGAACTTCACCTCTGAACTTCACCTCTGAACTTCACCTCTGAACTTCACCTCTGAACTTCACCTCTGAACTTCACCTAGATTTGCTTTTAACCTCTTCCTGCGGCTCCACCGATGTCTGTGGTGTAGCAGTTAAGTGCTTTGCTGTCACTCGAAGGAGATTCGGGGATTCAGATTCCTGAGTGGGGAGAATTTTTATCTAGTAGTATGTCTGTCTTTCTGCTTTCTGAAGGAATGTTGTATCCCTCTCTGCCTGGGTTGGCCCTGACAGGCAGGGTTGAAGCCTGCCTCGTAAATGATCTAAATTGTGTTGATGGGGGCTTTACAAAATTTGTATTTTTAAAAAATTAGTTGATTCCGTCTATGCTGTGTGTGGCGAGGGAGAGACGGTTGGCTGTGTGACATGAACGTCCATTACCGCAGCATTGTGTGGCGGGGAAGGGGTGAAACCAATCTCATGTGTGGGTGAAGGAAGTGTAAGCACTGATGTGTTCTGTTTGCAACACATGTATGTTTTAAAAAAATAGCGTTTTGTTTTTCATCAGTTTGTTGTTGGATGGATTCTGTGTCATGTTTGAGGCGATGATGGAGATGGTGATTGTTTCCGTGGTAGTTGTGGTGGTTTTAGTCACGAAAATTATACCGATGATGAGTGCAATGGACTCTACTTAATATGAATTCTGACAAATTGTTGTGGCGATATTTTGGTGATACCATTTTGTATCCCCTGACCACAGGAGGGTGAGTGAGCACGGATGAGGTCTTAATGGTTGCATTTGGTGTTGTGTTCATTTTGTGGCATTTTAAGCAAAGTCCATTGTATGATAATGATTATGGAAAATGATGATGATGATAATGATGATGATAGTTCTAGTTGTGGGTCACAATCTGTCAGACTCTTGTGTCTGTTTCTGTCACTTGGCACATTTGTATCGGTGGACTTTTCATTATTTCTCATTATTTCACTTTTTGTTTGATTTTGTTGGTTGCTTCATTGTTATTGTTGTTGCTGTTGTTGTCGTCGTCGTCGCGGTAAGCTTCTGCTTGTTGGCTCTCCCGTGTGTCAATGTCAGTGTGTCCTCGCTCGGGCAGGCTGGAACACGCGGCCAGAAGTGACCACTAGCAGTGGGGTGTCTTGGTTGTTTCTTCATCTTGAGAACGTTCTGTTCCTTGTCTCATGTTATGATTGCATTGTCAGAGGTAATACAGATCTATTATTTCAATTAATATATATGGAGTTCTATTTTGTTACTTCGCTTCTGGTGTTCTTTACTCTGTGTGTGTGTGTGTGTGTGTGTATGTGTGTTTGTGTATGAGCGAGTTTGCATAAGTGTGTAAATATGTCTACACTAGTGTGTGTGCGTGTGTGAGTGAGCGAATTTGCACGAGGGTAAATTGTCTACATACGTGTCATAAGTGTGTGTGTGTGTGTGTGTGTGTGTGTGTGTGTGTGTGCTTGCGCGCGCACAGGGCTGTGCAATTAGACTATTAGTACAAGGGAGTTATACTTAAAATAATGCTCCTAGGCTGGTAGGCCTACTCTGTTCTTTCCATTGTTTTAATTGCCGGTTTGTCTTGCTCCTCATCCGCCTAAAAACTTTAAAGGATCGAAAGTGTGTCAATTTGGGGCGCAAACACGCCTATTAAAAAAAGCAGCATAATTGTAAGAGTAGCGAGTATCTTCCGCCATGCCCACCACTGTGGCCTCTGACATGAGCCGGCGTTGCGGGTATTCTGGGAAACGGTGAACACGCACTGGGACTCGGGGACCAGGAAGAGATAACAACAGGCCTAAGTGGAAAGGGAGAGAAAATGAAAAAGGCGGAGCTGTTCCCGGACATTGCTGCAAGCAAGCGTAGGACAAAAACCCAGCACACACTAGAAAAATGATGTCCATTGTCGCACGGCTGCGAATTATGGCGTCACTTGGCGGTGAAGAGAGACGAACGGGCGAAAATTGCATCATCTGCACACTATAAACCGGTAAAAAAATTCGCTTCGCAATTTATCCTCAAATATCTCTTTAACCTGTCCCCGTGGTTCTTATGCTCCCCGCATAATTTAGCCAAATTTGATCATTTTTTACACAATATCTGCGTATTTTCCTTTACCATTCTTTGTTAAAATTAACAGAATCGCATATTGCTCAGTTTTTGCATAATTTCAGAATTTTTCTTGCATAAAACGACGGGGACAATTTAACGGGACAGTCAATGTCACCCATACTTTGCTCAGCAGTTTGTATCAAATTGTGTTAACTAAATCATATTTTTCAACAACAATTTGGGGCTCTAGATTTAAACACCTTTCTTTATAAATTTATATAAAATTCTACAATTATTCACTATAACGCTTCTCACACACATTTTGGATACGCATATGGCCTACGTCATAGCTTACCAATGACACTTTTTAGTAGCGAAACCAAGTCTTGTTACAAGATATTAATTTTATAGTGACCATATCTTTTGCACTAAAGGTTATCAAAACATGCGTTCAATAAGCATAATGTCGCGATTTGAAAAAAAAAAGGACGGACCTGTTTTTAAAAGCAATATTGCGCCAGCTTTAAACCTTTTAAAACCTTCAAAAACCACCTACTTGGATTTTTTAAAATTAGTAGGCTATTTAATAAATTTATTAAGGGACTTTCCTTACTTGAACAAAGCTACGAGGTGTTAAAAAAATATTGATCTGTTAAGAAAGATTGATGCAAGTCATTGTGCAAACGCTGGAGAGTCTTATGTTGGATAGTTGAGGAGATATTTGACAATAAGTTGCGCCACGAATTCTTGACAACACACTTGCAGCAGTGCGAAGAAAATTGTTTCTTGTGTGCGCGAGACCTAAAATGAACGAAGTCGGCATCATGCACGAGTGTTTTCTTAGAACAGCTGTATGTGTCTCCTTTGGGGTATACCAAGAAGAAAGTCAGGATCTGAAAGGATGAAAGTAGTACATAGGCTATCTACTTCCTCCATGTGGGTGGTTGGCGGATGTTCTGGTTTGGTTTGCTCTTTCTTTCCTATCAAACGTCTGTCGTTCTTATTATCTCCCCTCTTTTTTGTGTTTGTTACTCTTTTGAAATACCTCTGACCTTCGCACTTGCATGACCTTATTGCGATGCAAGTGCCGTCAAATTCTTACACTAAAAACTTAACTCCCTCCATGTCCACCGCCCGTACAAGACTACATCCTGCATACTGCTTTCGTCATCATAATGATACGGTAGATGTCGATGGGCAGCCGACGAATCAGATTCACCCCCCGGGGCGGTGCCACTGACAAGTGTCTTTAGGCCATTCCCAAAGGAGGGACATTTCTCGTTCTACCTAATGCACAGTAGAATTGTAAATGGGCTGATTCAACAATGTCATGCTCATAACTGTGCCTTAACTACAACAGGGAACTGCTGCTTTTTCTTTCCTAATCTTAACTATCGTCATTTTCCTCTACTTCTTTTGTATGTTTGTCACACTCTTGTGACCCTCTATTTCAGGGGTGCCTTGATAGTCGAAGCAGACTTTGTGCTGTTGAAGCTAGAGAGGTGAGCAGAGTAAGTCTGATTGCCTGTAAGGACTTCTCTGTTGACATCCACCCTTTGATGCTCATATGACCTTATGCCGTTGCGAGCGCCGTAAAAACTCTACTAAAACAAAAACAAACGAAGAAACAGGTTGGTGGTTGGATGGCTCCACAGGAAGGTCCTACATATAATTTACTTTCCCTCTTGTTTCTGTCTATCAGTCTTATTTTCCCCCCTGCACTAAATGACTTTGTAATTTTTTTGATGTGCTTCTCTGTACTCAAACAAATAAATGAACGAACAAACCGAAGAGAGAGTAAACAAAAAAGCAAAGTGAGCAACAATAATAATTATAACATCGATAGCTCCTTTAATTCAGTCTTTGTTTGTTACTGACATGGGTCTCAATAGTCCGCTATTTAGCGGATTTCCGCTACCGCCATTTCCTCCGCTAAACTCCGCTACCGCGACAGCGGGCCAATCAGAAAGAGAGTTGTAGGGAGCAGGGTGACTGTCTGGCCCCCCGAATAAAAAAAATTCGCCGAGACCCGGGAAAATACATAAAAGATCTCGAATATTTGAAAAACCAAATCCAATAACGTCTTTAAGTTCATTTCTGCCGGTCGCAATTATGATATTAATTTGGCTCTGATAGTATGTTTCACGCGAACTGGTTGCTTTGGCGGCAAGCGGAATCGTGTCACCAAGGCTCGACTGGAAATTCAACAAGATCTACTTTCGCTTTCGTTACCACCCAGAAGTTTGTCAGTAATTGTCTGATCACGCGACATTTATGGTAACATGCAGGTTCGGCACTACAAAGGTGGTGTCGCCATGAAAATAAATCAATATTTGTCACTGTGCTGTCACTTGTGGGGGTAAGACCAAAAAGAAAGTTATGCAAGCGTCTTGTCGGGCTCGCCATTGTGACCGGTCATTGAACCTGCGCGCGTTCTGAGCGCTTCGAAGTACAGGACTCAGGAATGGGGGGGGGGAGATTATTGATTTTTTTTAAAAGATGCACTCGGGGATAGGGGAGGGCTGGGCGCAACACCAGAGGACAAATAAACTGAAACTGAAAGCAATAAATGTTTAATGTTTAGAATTTTGATTACTACCTGATCTACAGCTCTCTGCAAAGTAAGGTGTGCGTTGGTGCAGGCCTTGTGTGAAATCGGGAACCGTCATAACTTGTTAGCGTGTTATGGAACTTACGGGCCTAAGTGTTCCCGTTTCATTGGATTGGTGACAGTAAATTAAATCTGTATATTTTAGCTTTCTGTTCAAGATTCGCAGATGTTCAGTATCACTGCATCTTGCCCTCCCACAGTTCTTACACCTGTCACACTGAATAAGTCTACTTGGGCTACTCTACTGTACTTTGAGTTTGAGCATTAATTTTTGTCTTTCACGCATATTATATTGGCCTATATACATATATGATATGAATCATGACAGTCGATATTCTGGTTCTAGGCTCAAAACAATATTCCTTTTTATATAGTTTATATATACCGGTGAATATGATGAAGGGCACCACTTTCTCTACGTAATCAAGATTGTAAATATTTGGTACGTGACTCTTACATGAAATTATCTCTCAGACCCTCATATCGGTGTGAAATAACCTTGCTTTGATAAATTGATGGTTTTTATTTCTGCATTCTAGGGTTCAACAGTATAATGATAATAGGTGTTTCGCGAAAATGGGCTTCTGTGGCGATCACCCGGAAAGTTCCTCCTTTTTTAGAATTCTGAGTTGAGACCCATGGGACTACACTGAAGTAATTTTAGAGACCGTTGTCTCAGTCTCAGTTTGTTTTATTATGTTGGGCTTTTGGTGCGGATGGACCTGGTTCGAATCACCAATACGGTGTTCTGAACTTGGTTTATGCGATGTTCACACATACAGGAGAAGAGTCGACGATCAATTCCCGATAAGACAATGACAAATTCGTGACAAGCATCTGGTCATGACTGTTGGCATTATGGTGTCGGCGAGCACTCGGGGAGACGGTTGTCGAGCGATAATAATTTAGGGAACCCAATAATTTAGTGCGGTGAGCGTCTCGCCGAGCGTTTTTCCGAGCAGTTAGTTTGAACCCTGGCCGCTTGCAGAGCCAAGAAACGTAGCGGCCGAGTAAAATTTCACGCGACGACAAACTCGCCGACCACCTTGACGACCCGTCGCCGAGTAAGTCGGCGTCCAATGTTAAATATATAAAGGGGGGGGGGGGGGGGGCAAAATGTTTGTGCTCATTCCTTCAACGTGTTTCACATGACACAGACATAAAGTGTACTTCATGTATACATATTATGGTGCCCTTGCTGTTGTGCTGGTGCAAGAAGAGGAGGAAGAGTGGCAGGAGGACGACCTGTTGGGTTAGACAATGACTCATAAGAAGACCGCTGTAAGGATAGTTTGAGAAGTTGAAGGCTGAACTGCAAATTGAAGATATGGCATCCTTCAGGAACATTCGCACGCCATGCTTGAGTAACTCAAGACTCCAAGTGCAAGATTTTTTACTACAGCGAGCAATAATTTAACTCGCAGAGTATGATATTTAACTGCTACTGTCACTCGGCAACGTATGCAAAGTTGCACATCGAGCTATTTCTGACACTCTCCAAGTTTTCCCCGAGCGAGTTATTGACTCGGCGACTCATTTTTCGCTGGGCGAAAATTTTAAGCATGTTTGAAAATGTCGGCTAGCTTCCCTTGTAATACATAATTTCACACGGCGAGCATGACATATCACTTGGGGAGGGACGCCGATTGCTCGGCGAAATGTATCCAACACACCGCCTACTTATTCGTGTCCTATCAGCAGAGATGGGTGTTACATTCGTAGGTGGTGCTTATCAATTAACCCTAACAGTGTTGAAAAAGGTGATCCATACCAAGCAAAAGCCATACAATGACAAATAGTGCTTGGATGGCACTACTGGTTGTGTGGTAGGCCTTACCTTTTCTTTCTTTCCCTCTGTTGTTTCTGTCTGTCTGCGTGCCTTTTCCTTCCACTAATAACGGCTGTTTTATCACAGTTTGCTTCTCTTTACTGTATAGAAACGAAGAAATCGCTGAATAAATCATTTCTTTGCTGCGCAAAGGCGCCAAAGGAAGTAGGTAGGTTGGTCATAATTTAATATTGATTTACCATGCACCCGAACGGTGCGAGAGCTTAAAAGCAGTGTCCCCCTTCTCTCTATTCTTCCTGTCTGTCTGCCTTTCTACCTGTCTGTCTGTCGG
>NW_004797387.1:246123-247775 GCF_000002075.1 Aplysia californica
ATACATACATACATACATACATACATACATACATACATACATACATACATACATACATACATACATACATACATACATACATACATACATCCCCCCACGCCCAATTTCCCACTACACTTTGTCACACACCCACACATTTCTAATCAGTCTCGAGCACCAGGCAGTTGTAAGTGGCCTAGAGCCAACACTTATCCCAGCCCACATTATGTCAGTGGAAGGCCAAGACCGATCCGTGTAAACATTGCCATTCACAATGCAGGCCCTATACTACGTCACCCACTGAATGCCAGCATTACAGGCCTAAAGGTATCTTTTAAGGTAGGTGGAAAACAAGGAGTTTTGTTTTGTTCATGTTCAAGCGCTTAAAAAAGCAACTTTTTTTCAAACGTTTTGGTTTAGAGATAGGCATACCAACAATATAACGACCGTTTAGTTTGAGTTTAGCGAAGCTCTTCAGTGCATGTACAAGAACAGTCATTTTTTGTTTTTGTTTGAGGAAAGAGAAGCACGTCGACATAATATTGGGTGGTTGGCGAGTGCTTTGGTGAGGCTTGCTCCTTCTTCACTAGACTACATACATGTATTAGACTATCAAACCTCTATCATTAACATCTCTCCTCCTTTTCTATGTATGTTATTCTCCGTGTATCACTTCTGATCTTCGGCACTTATGTGACCTAATTGCGTTGCAAGTGGGATAAAACTCGTAGTCAGACTTAAACGATATGATAATAAAATAACAGTAGTTTACATGAAGGCAAGGAAGGTCCCGCCCAAGTCCCGAGTAATAGAAGACGGGCGGAGACAACAAAGGGAAAGAAAAAAAGAAGGATCTGCAGAGACGCCTTCAACAACCAACCAACGACTTTTGGTCAAAGATACCCCCCCCCCCCAAGCGTAGCATTCATTCAAATGGAATTATACACCTTACAACTCGTATCAATTCTCCTTATCATCGCACTTGTTTTTACTTTTGTTTTATCATGTACTTCTTCGAAGGTTGTTGGTTTTAGGTTTTGTTGTTTGTTCTTTTTTTAAAAAGGGGGTGGGGGTTGATTTGAGGGTCAAAGTCCTCCACTCATTTACTTAATTGTGCCGTATCAGAGAAGGAAGTTACAGAAAAGCATGTCTTGCTGTCTTGCCTATTACGCAGCATAATTGATAAAGTGGCTTACAGCCATACCGCAAATAGTTTTTCGATACCGCACGAGTAAGAGACAGACGCACAGCCCACCTTCTCGATAAGTTGTCGAATAACAACGCCTTGCATCCTAACCCTGGTGCTCATATTTCACATTGCTAGAGTGTAAGTGATACATGTATTAGGCATTGTGTGTCGGTGGATTGTCATAGCATGTTCCTCTTCTAAATAAATATTTTAAAAAAGCACCGACTTTTTATGTGCATGTACAGCGGTTTAAACGCTTTGCTGTCGAACGCAGAAAGCCAGAGCTGAATTCCAATGTGGGAAGACTTTTTGTCGAGTATTTTGTTCTTTCTGCTGGGCTAGGACGTATTCTCCCTCTCAGCCTGTATTGGATCTAACAGACAGGGCCGAAGCCGCCCGCCTCCTAAATGCTCTAAAACGTGTTGACGGGGGCGTGAAAGCAATTACATTAAAACAAAGTGTTTATATTGGTAAAAGTCGACCC